>NW_024040596.1:28662495-28828197 GCF_014851395.1 Micropterus salmoides
TTGATATGCAGGCAGGGATGAGTTGATTGCTGGCAGGTGTGGCAGGCAGAGGAGGTGGCTGACCAGGTACAGGTGCGGGTTGTTGGCTGGGCTCAGGAGTAGAGGAGAGAGAGAGGGAGAGTACACGCAAGGGAGGAGACACAGGGAGGCAGGCAGAGTACAGAAAAACACCAGGGGAAAACAGAATCACAAGCAAATAAACAGGACACTCACCGTCAGCCGGGCTGCCACCACAACATCAATGAAGAGTCCATATCTCAACTAAAACCTCCTCTTCTGGATCCCAGCCAGCAAACGATTAAAGTACTCAGTTTCAATACAAAAATTGGCCTATGAAAATAAAACCAAGCGATGCCTCTTGCATCTAATAGACAAGCTGGCAAGCAGCGCACCGGCAGTCACTCAGTATTGGATCTCTTCCACTGCTGCCACAGCTGGAGCCAATGAACATTACAATATGCTTTTTAATTGTAAAACATTTACTTATTCAAAGTACAAAGAGACACCTGTGTTCATGTGAAGAGTGATGGAGGGTTAAAGACCACAGAAGGTACCTGCAGGATGGTACAACAAGCACAGATCAATTAAGTGAGCTGAGATTGAAAGGGATTTGGTTTATGACCCAATGCCTAATAACATTTTCTAGAAATAGTTGTTGAGGCATGTCATATCATTTCACACACACCAAAGTCCATTGGATTCATTCACTTGGGATTCTTGTCTGAAGAAAATCTTACAACATTTCATATTGTGATATTAGTTATTTTACGCTATACATAAAAATCGTCGCATTCAAAAAAGTGTTGAATCTTCTTTCCTTCTGGTGTTAACATCCATCCCAGTCAGTGTGTTGAAGTGATCACAGAAATCTTTTCATGTGAAGAAACAGCCTGTTCTTTGAGTTTTTCATTGCTGTGTGGGGGTTGGTGATGGCATAGCTCTTACAAGCATATGTGACAGCAAGCAACAGTGGCTTCTAGTAGGGTTCAAGCATTAATCTCGGATCGAGTCCATAATCGTTCTCACCATAGCTAAATGCTATCTCTCTCTGTCACAGAGCGACCGGAGCACCGGCATATCTCTCATTGCTCTGGTGACGAGTCCGACTATGTTTTGAACAATTAGCGGTGGGGTGGGGGTTACGGTAGGTTGTTGTCTTAAAAGTTGCATGCACACTGCTCAGAAAGAATTTTTCTGATTGCACGTAGGCTTATCTGTTTGTAAAGGCACATCTGAGAACCCGGTGTGGGCGGAGATAATGAGCAGAGTGCAGCGCATACAGACAAGAAAGTGTCACACACCTTTTCTGTCTGATTAAACTGCACACTTTTTTGTGGTTATGTAATCGCACGTGATGACATCGCAATTGTGATTGCAATTAGATTAATCGCGCAGCCCTAATATTATTTATATGATGTTACTATATTAATTATAATTTCATATAAAAGTATATTGTATATAGCTATAGCTTACCACTATTATAATATTATTCCAGTTACAGCTGTTTCATTTTGGGGTTGTTGTTTGTGCAAGAAAAATGCTCTACATAGTAGTAAGTATTTAACTTTTATTTTAAGCAGGCTACTAAGTCGTCAGTAATCATGCCGGTTTATGCAGAACAATGAGTTCAACATTTGAAAAGTTTGCTGTAGCCCATCAAACCTTTTTTAAATGTCCCGCTCCATCCAGATCTGTTCACCATCCATATGGTAGTTATCATGTTGGATATGATGTGAATATTTCTGAGTGAGAATGACTGTGGTGCAGTTGAAACAAAGAAATGTAGTTTAAAAGTGAGTTTAATATTAGCTGCATATAGTCATGTTTTTGGACATAATTTCATTAAATACGATGAGTGAGATGTTATTAATGTAAAATAGACCTCTAAAAACCTTACTGTCAATTTGAACCTAGACACAGGTCCCAGGAGTCCCGCACACTACCGACTGAGCTAAACATGCACACGAGTATCCAAGCATTTCAAATAATTTTACTATGTTCTGGCCCGCCATGTAACAGCTTGAAATAAATCTGGCCCGAAGCCAGACTTATTTGCTGACCCCTGCCATATATGTTCCACAAGACACAATGACCAGGGCCCTGTTTCAAAAAACAGGCTTTACAAACTCTGAGCTTAACCCTGAACTCTAAATTGATTGAGCCTGAGGTGGGAAAGGTTTTCGGTTTCAAAACAGCTGATCAGAATTAGTTCAGTCAACTGAACTGAGTATGTTGAGACTGATAGAAGCTCGTGCACAGTAATTAAAAAAAGCCATCATCAATAGAGCTCCGATACTCACCATGGCAAAGGGTAAATAAAGCCTCCATTTTAATTGGGCGGAGCTATAAATATGAAGGCTGCTGACGCGGACCGTGATAGGCTATTTATGTACGCAGGAGTGGAGGAAAGATCAATAGGCTACATTAATATTATTACATTTTATTTAGCGTTGCACATTCATCATTTACCACACTGGGATTTCCTTAATGAATGATAAAGTACTGGAATTCTCCTATAGCCCATTACATTCATTTTAAATAGGCGTCAGCGTTTTGTTGAAAGGAAACCTCCTCCCGAAGAGGTTAAGTTCACAGTGTAAGTTGCCGGGGTTACTGATCTAGGGTTTATCTGATCTCGGTCTCTGAAACGGAAAACCTAGAGTTTCCCTCATCTCAGGCTTAACTTACTCAGAGTTTGCAGAAAACTCACTTTCTGAAACAGGGCCCAGATATGAGAGACAGTGCAAGGCCACCACAACACTACAGTCAACACACCACATGCTAACTTGAAAGTAAAAGAGAGAGTGGCACTGGTAATGGGCCTTGTAAACCTCATAAGCAAAGACAGTAAAAACAACTTCTCAACACCTCTTGTAACCACAAGAGATGTTGAGAAGTTGTTTTTACTGAGGCACTATATTCCCTATCAATTTATTTAGTTTTTATGTTATTTTGGGTGGCCTTTTGTTGCCTTTATTTTTAGATAGTAGCAGCTGTAAGTTAACTTACACAGATGGGGGGGGGGCAAGCAGCAAAGAGCCACGGGCTGGAATCACTGCATCCATTTGAGCTGGTCTAATATTAACGTTACATCTCACGTAATGTTTATATGGCTTTTTGTTTCCAATGCATGTGTGACTGCAAGCACAAGTCGGCAAACCACAACCGAACCCAGATTTACCCTGGTTTCTGTGCATTTTGACATGGTGATAAAATCTACAACGTCACAGCGTTTATGCAGATAAATGATATTGTTTGCATAACTTTAAATCCAACAGCCAGAAAAGACTCCAGAAGAAGGCACAGACGTCGCAAAAAGTTATGTTCCACCAACAGACAACAAACTGAAAAAAAAATGAACAAGAGATGGACTTAAATCACGACGAGTCAGCCTCTAACATTAGACGCAAAGAGGTTTAAAGTTAATAGACGTTAACGTACCGTGTAACGTTAGCTTGCGGCAGAGAAGCATAACGTTATTAACGGTAACATTAAACGTTAATAGACGTTACCGTCTACCTAGCGAAAGAGGAACATAACGTTATCAATGGTAACGTTAAACATTAACGTCAACCTTATAACGTTAACATTACAAGAGGATGAAATGACCAAATAACCAAACGTTAACCATACCAATGTAACCTTAAACGTTACATTGTTAACTTCACGTTAACATTAATAACCTTTACATTTTATGACAGTGGGAATAGCAAGTTAACTAGAAAATGTGAAATGTTTACATATAACAGTGTAAATATTATAGCTTACTTATGTTTTTGTTGTTTTTTTCTCCTTTGTCCTTTTACCGCCATTTCCAACAAAAATATATCCCCTCCCATTGGTCATTTATATATATATATATCGTGTATATATATATCAAGTATATATAGACAGTATTTTACTGCACCTATTACAGTAAAATACTGTTCAAAATACAACAATCAGTTACAGTGTGACGTCAACACCGGGTGACGTGTCAACCACAGTCACACCGGCTGTGGTGCGTTCAAGGCCTGGTCGGCCTTTTCCAACTCCGGCCGTGGTGCGTTCTAAGACACCACAGGCTTTTCAATTGCAGCCCTTGGAAAAAGTCTAAGCCTTATTATTTATTTAAACAAAAAAAAAGAAGGGTGACAGATGCTGATGCACACCACCAGACCTCCTCCCTCCATTATGTGTCCAGCATGCATTTATTTGTGTTCCATGTGCTGCTTGTGTACACACTGAAAATACTGTGAATGTTCAACTGATTAAATACAGTACATTCCTAAAGACCATTCTCCTGCCCCCCGAACCCCCTCCATCTTCGGCTCGGTGCGGAACGCACTTCAGTCTCCACAAAACTGCACGTTCACCAATGCTAAGCTAATGATCCGACTTACGGCCCACTCTGCTCTCCTTGCTAAGCTCGAGAGAGACAGTGGGAGGGCCCGGGTCTTTGCTGCGCTAGTCAAACCACTGGGACAGAAGCCCATGTCCCACGTCGCTCTCCTGGTGACATCTGAGCGAGACGGTAGTAGGACCTGGGCTTCCTCCTTGTTAGCCGGCTGTCCGGCCCACGCAACGGGTCGCCTACATCGCCTGGCAGCCAAATGAAGGGCTGCTGCCATGACAGTGACACAATGCAGCAATGCGAGCCAACTCTGTGTTCCCCGTGCACTCACGTCTCTTCCAGCGGTGCGGCCCGTGGCACTTTATTACAGTGAACAGTGGCTCATTCTCCCAGCAGCAACTCGCTGCAGTGGAGTGGAGGATGCCCTGTCCTGACTCGGCTTCACTCGGCAGCTGTGTTGATATTGACTGCTCCACTGACGACGCGCTCACGGTGACACGTTGAGCCATCATTGGAGCAGCGAGCTGTGGTGCGTTCAAGGACACCACAGATCAACAGACCGTGGGGTATTCAAGGACACCACAGAGCATCAAGCTGTGTTGCGTTCAAAGATACCAAGGAGCAACTGGCCCTGTTGCGTTCAGGGACACTATAGCCCGTTTGACGTTGCCCCCCCCCCCCCCCCTTGGGCTTTAACTTCCATTTATGGAAAGTTAGGAGGTGGAGAGTGCCGAAGATGCGTTGTTCACATGTAAACATTTTCGTGTAGAATGGCGACGCCGCTGCAAGCTGACAAGCCGGGTGGGCAGCATTCTGCGACGAGGCTACTCTCTTCAGTTCTGCTGCATACCACCAGTTTTCCTGGACATGATGGAAGCCAGTCTATCCTCTCAAGAGTAAGTGGACTTCCTGGCCGCCAAGATCAGCAACTTCTACTGAAGCAGGCTGTCTTGGGGTATCTCTGTGCATGACATGCACATGCTGGAGTCAGTGCAGCCCGGCAAACTGGTTTACCGCCATCGACCTGAAAGACGCCTATTTCATGTTGAGGTGACACAGTAACAGGGAATTTCTAGGCTTCTCCTCTCAGGGGGTAGCGTACAAATACATTAGGCTCCCTGTCAACTACTCGCTAGCCCCCCATACACTCAGCAGATGCATCGCACTGCAATCGTTGCACGAGAAGGGCATGAGGGTTCCTTTCTACTCACGACCTCATGGTCATGGAGAGATTTAATCCTTTAGTGATCTCCACACAGCCCAGTTGATTTTGCAACTCAAAAGCCTGGGGTTACGATCAGTTGGGAAGAGATCATCCCCCAGGCGCTGCAGCGAGCGGAGTATCTGAGGATTGTGTTCAACTGCAACACTCCAAGAGCATCTTTGTGCGCGTCGCTTGGTGGTCCACAGGCCGCAGCTGCGGCAGCGCTGTCAGTGTATGGTGCTGTTGGGCCTCAGGGCAGTAGTCCATCAGGTGGTCCCTCTGGGCTTGCTGCACATGCGATGGCTACAGTGTTGGTTTGCCAGCCTGCATCTGGACCTCAAGAGGCAAAGGTGATGCATTTGTTTTTAGCTTTTTACCATTGCTTTTAATTAAATATTTACACGGTGAGAAATGAGTAGGTAATTGAGTGAAAAGATAATGAGAGTGAGATTGAACAGAGTGAAGGAAGTGGTCTTAAATCTCGCGCCTGAGTGATTTGCAGGAACCTCTGTCCACCTGTAAACGCGCAAGTGGGTCCAGAGTACAACTGGATCAAAGTGGCCTGCGGACAAACATGTCCTGGTTTCTCTGTAGTGTTTGAGTGGACCCAAAGATTGCTATGGACCCGAGTACAGACTAGCTAGAGAGAGTAGATTAAGTGTACTTCTCTGTTTTTTCTTTTCAAAATAATTGTAACTCAAATGTTTGCTCAACCCTTCAGCCTGTTTTTATTTTCCATTTAACTCTTTCAAAACTGATTGTACACTGCACTGTAACTTTTATTATATTTTAATGTGTATCTTTTCAATTTCCGCACACTGGCTAAGCCATAGCAGATGCGTTTGATGCTATGTTTCAGGCGTGGGGCATTCCGAAAAGCTCTGTTCACGTTGTGCTTCGGGACAATGCCAAAAACATGATCAAGGCTATGAGTGATGCTGGTCTCCATAGCCTGCCATGTGCCGCTCACACCATCCAACTGGTTGTCAACGAGGGCCTTTTAGCTCAGTGAACTGTTGCTGATGCGTTAGCAGTCGGACGTAGAATAGTTGGACATTTTCAACATTCTGCCTTAGCCTACTCCAGCCTAGAAGACATTCATATGCAGATCAACATGCCAAGACGTGCAGACCTGGTGGAATAGCACATACTATATGGTGCAATCGCTCATCAAGCAGAAGTGGGTTGTAGTAATATTTGGGTCAGAATATGAACTCCCAGACAATCTCACTGGTCACCAGTGGGCGCTTTTACAATAGACTTTATCTGTTCTTGCTCCGTTTGAGGAGTTAACCCGAAAAGTGACCTCCTGTGATGCTTTGGCTTCAGATGTGATCCCTGCGGTCCCTGTGCTGCAGAAACTTTTGACCAAAGAAACAGACGAGGACCATGGCATCAAAACAATGAAGGGAACCTTATTTGCAGCCGTCAAGAGACACTTCACTGACAAAAACACTGCCACAGAGGCCAAAGAGATGGTGATGCAGGAGATGCAGAAGGTGTCTGGAGGAGAGGCAGACAAGCAGGAAGATCTGGGGGAACCACCTGCAAGAAAGATACGCAGGGCCCAGTTCAGCTGCACTCTGGACAGTGTGTTTGATGAGATAGAAGATGCGCAAGCATTGACATCACTCAGCACTGCACCTGTGGGTGCTGCCATTCAGAGACGTACCTTGGAGAGAACACAACTTCTCAGGAAGACAAACCACATCCGTATAGGAGTGTTAACAAAGTGAGGTTTCCCAAATGTCACGCAGATACCTTTCAGCACCATGCAGTAGTGTGGAAAGTGAAAAGCTATTTAGCTCAGTGTCACATATTGTGGATGTCCATCTATCCATCCATCCATCGTCAACCGCTTATCCTGCGTACAGGGTCGCGGGGGGCTGGAGCCAATCCCAGCGTATCGCAGCATATTGTGGATGTACCAAATATTAAGTTCTGCTTTTCTGATGTATCAAATACTTATGTCATGCAATAAAATGCAAATTAATTATTTAAAAATCATACAATGTGATTTTCTGGATTTCTGTTTTAGATTCCGTCTCTCACAGTTGAAGGGTACCTATGATAAAAATTACAGACCTCTTCATGCTTTGTAAGTAGGAAAACCTGCAAATCAGCAGTGTATCAAATACTTGTTCTCCCCACTGTACAGTGTCCTTTGATTTGTTCTTCGACAGTTTGTATGTTTAGTTGTTCTAAATTTATATGAAATGGGTAGCAGACAATGCCAGGTTTTTTCAGGAAAAGTTGAATGTTAAAAGGACAGCAACAGTAGAAAGAAGTATTTTTTTTTAGGTGAGAACAAAACATGCAAATAAAACTATCAAATTGTAAGAACAGTAATAGTACTATTAAGTACTCATATCGGTACTCCATATTGGCAAGTACCCAGAAGTAAGTACTTGGTCTGAATAAAAAGTGGTATCGGTGCATCCCTATAAACTAGACAACAGACAAAATTGAGTAATCCTCTGCCTCCTCAGCCCTATGAGCCTTCAATGGACCAGTTCATTAGGTTTCTTCTTGGCATTTTCATGGGATTCTCTAGAAGAAATCATGATCCCCATGGATCTTGACACCATCTACTTTCTTTGTTGCGTAGCTTGTTTGCCTCTCAGCTGTGCTTTTGTGTACCATCTGGTGGCCACATTCTGGTACCAAGTGTCACTTTCTTTCAACTAACTATTGGCTATACTGTCGGTCCAACTTTACCAAAACATTAATCAATCAGTTATTGCTTATAACCCATCATTCTTTGTTCACGACACTTTTTCACATAGCTGGATGACTTCCACACTCATACCTGGTAATCATTGCCCAAAACCTGGGTTCTTCTTATCTTCTCTCTTCAGGTATGCAACCACATTAAAAAACACTCACAAAGAGATGAAATCATGTCATTGTTTGGAGCAAAGACTCATCATGACGTGAGAGTTTAAACCTTAAAACATATTAAAACTAATAATGTATAATATAATGTATAATGGTGCTTCAAAAAGTGAGATACCAAAAATACACAACAGGTGCTCCCCAGAGCGTTACAAACAGACGCCAAGGGGTCTTGACGATGCGTCCATATGTAACAACTTGGGAGTGAGAACAGATTAGCAGGCCGCCCACCTGTGTTTTCCTGTGTGTAAAGATCTTTCTTGGGGAACTAGAGTTACATCCATGTAACTACTACCTTTGTTGTTTAATGGTGGTTGACAAAAAAGAAAGGGTGCAAAGCTGCATTCACAGGCTGATCTGGAGTGTGTACTGACTAATATTCAATACCAAAAATATGGTTCTGTCTTTTTTTTCCTTACATAGTACAAAAACTACATCCATTTCTTGGGGAGGCTGTTGGGGTGTTATGGCCTGCATGGCAAGTCCTGCACAAGAGTCGCATTTGTGTGGATTTATTATTTATTACTAGTTTGAGTGACTTATTAGACACCAAAACACATGAGTTTCTAATATTATGAAAAGATTTTATAACTCAGTGTAAAGCTATCACACCAACAAATTTTCAAATGTTTGGCTCAAAGATTGCCAAATAAACTAAATATAATTACTGCGTTGACATTACTTTATACTCCACCAGTAATGTGCGCTTGTGGGATTTGATTTGCCAACACAGTGTGACAATATAACAAAATTTGAGAGAGAGAGAGAAGCAGGGTTGCATATAAAATTATGGAAATTACAATGTGAGGTCAGAGTGAGGAAGAAAAAACACTGACAGAAAGAGGAGGGGAGGAATCAAGAGAATGTGAGAGAGGTAAGTCAGTTGCCAGAGCTCCAGCTATCGGCAGATCTCTGCAGATGGAGGTTGAAGATGGAGCGGAGCTCTGCTTTCCACAACTCCTAAACAGTTCCTGCAGGAAGCCCACATCTCCTTGTTCTGAAGTTGTGCTCCTTCACATTGTGCTGTTCTCCATCTCTCTGCTCACTGTGGCTCTCAACCTGCTTGTCATCATCTCAGTCTCCCACTTCAGGTATAGATTAGCATCTCAGCTTCTCTCTACATTTTCTGTAATTTAAAAATGTGAACAGTTACTGTAGATTTAGAACTGAATAATGTTGACACTATAATTCTCCTCTGCTCTGTTTTTGAACAAAAAATGTGAAATGTCTGACTTAACACCAGAGACTGCGGTTCATGTCCTGTCTCTCACCCATCATCAACATTGATTTTTATCCACCGTGACCTCAACCAAGTGCTTATAATTGTCTGTATTTAACCATGTGGTAACAATAAATGTTTTTTCTTTTAATAGCTGTTTGGTTGTTGTCATTTAGATATGAGAACTTGTTGGTTTAATGATACTTTTCTTCTGCTCCAGGCAGCTCCACACTTCCACCAACATCCTCCTCGTCTCTCTGGCTGTCTCAGACTTTCTCGTGGGCCTCCTGCTGATGCCGGGAGAAATACTCAGAAAAACAGCCTGCTGGTTTCTTGGTGACCTCATGTGTTCACTGTATAATTATGTGTCCTTCATCATTACCTCTTCCTCAGTAGGAGACATGGTGCTCATCTCACTCGACCGATATGTTGCTATTTGTGACCCTCTGCATTATACCACCAGAATCACTGAGGGAAGAGTTAAACTCTGTGTTTGTCTGTGTTGGTTCTGTTCTGTTTTATACAGCAGTCTCTTTGTAAAAAATGACCTGACTCAACCAGGCAGGTATAATTCCTGCTACGGAGAGTGTGTGATTGTAGTTGACCAAATCGCAGGAGCAGTTGACCTTGTTATGACCTTTATTGTTCCAGTTTCTCTCATCATAGTTCTGTATATGAGAGTGTTTGTAGTGGCTGTGTCTCAGGCTCGTGCCATGCGCTCTCACATCACAGCTGTCACACTCCAACGTTCAGTGACTCTAACAACAAAGAAATCTGAGCTGAAAGCAGCCAGGACTCTTGGTGTTCTTGTAGTTGTGTTCCTAATATGTTTCTGTCCATATTACTGTGTGTCTCTTGCAGGGGACAGCTTGCTCAATGCTTCTTCTGGATCGTTTGTGCTCTATTTGTTCTATTTTAACTCATGTCTAAATCCTGTGATTTATGCCATGTTCTACCCCTGGTTTAGAAAATCAGTTAAACTCATTGTTACTCTGCAGATACTGCAACCTGGCTCCTGTGCAACCAAAATGTTATAGAGACTGAAATGAGATCTGCTCTACGAAAGGTTTTCTATGAATTCATTTTATGTAGATGGAAAGTGAAATTATTTTCTTCTCTCTATGTACAGTATGGAAAACTTCTGTTAAGGATTATAGTTAATGGCTCATTTCTGAAAAATATATATTATTAGACAATGGATAGCAGTTTTACTAGATAGAAACTGAAAACTAAACAATGGGATTATATTTCCTATATCAACACAGATGTGACAGGGGAGATAAATCAAGCCTGTAAATAGAACAGCATTCATGTACAAAATGAATTTTAGATTCACTTGCCAATTATCAATCCTTTGTTCTATGGACGCATTTCATTTTGTATTTAAACTGTTATTTACATACACATCTGTAAAGTCAAATGAATCAGTCACAACATTTATGATAGCAGATTTTATGATTTATTCTGACGCTCGTTCGTAACACTCATGAAAACAGTGACGAAGATGAATATGATAATACAAGAAAAATTAAGGAAAGGAGGGAGAGAGAAGAGAGAATATACAGCATTATGCTGGTCTCAATGTGGAAGACGTTTCAGATCCTTAACTTAAGTTAAAGTAGGCTTTCAGTATTACAAGATAGTTAAAAAAAATACTCTAATTCAAACATCATGTATTTTAAGTTTTACTTGTAAATTACAGAAGTATTATTTAAAATAAGAAAATATATTTTAAAAATATCAGATGTAGTCCCCTCATTCTGCAGAATGGCCCCTTTCAAAGTGATACAGTAGTGATAGTTAGAGACTGCTTTATGAAAATGTGGTCTTAAACATTCTTTGGCTCTGTGTAAATACATTGCCCATATATATTTGTAGACAGATTAATTTCATGTTTCAACAGGAAACATGAGATTGAATATGCTGGAGACAAAATGTACATCATTACATTCATGTGGGGGGATCATTCTTAAATTGTCAGTTTTTCATGAAATACTTTGACTTGCCAGCAGATGGAGCTGTTGGCTTATTTTTTACACGATTTAAATGAAGTAAAGCAGTTGAGCTTTATCAAGGATGAGTTTGTGGGAAACAGTTACACACATCCCAGGAGTTATTACTTTTACATTAAAGTAGGTATGAATACCGTTTCTAGCTGCTTTAAATAATCATCACAGCTGCAGTGATTTTTCCTCTCTGTCTCTAGAGGTCTCTGTGTCCCTCTCTGCACATATCACTCTTAACATAACCACTTGTTTCCCGGAAGGCCTGTTTTCTCTGTCAATTCTGAGACAGGGTGTCTCCTGTCTGACTGCGTCAACTGGACTTGGAGGCACACACCCCGCTCTGCCGAACATTTACATCAAGTCTGAACAAGTTGGAAGAAACCGTGACAGTTACAACATTAAAGGACTAAATCAAACACTTTGTGAGTCTGCTGAAACATGGTAACCAATAGTGTTAGGGTTTGTTGTCTTGTCGTTTGAGCCATGGGTTCCAATAGACTTAATATATTACACAGAAAACGTTTGCATATTAGTTGAGACTATCTTCTTAAAGTGTATGCATATATTAAATGTATTTGCTTTCCACATTGATTATTTTCTCAAGTTATATATACTCAAATTTTATCATATGAAATGGGAACCTTTAGTGAAGTAAAATCAACTAAAAGATGCAGTTCCAGGACTTTTGTTTGGGATAAATAGTTTTGAAAAAATATTCCTTTGAAAGCCAATTTTATTAGTTATCTAAGATTCATGACTACTGACAGTCAAACTTCAAGTCAGAAACTTCAGTCAAGCAAGAATGATTAGACTTGATTGTTGCAAAGATGTGAGAGTAAAATTTATTGCAGTTGGTAAAATGTCTGCTTTATTTGATAGTCACAGTGGTGTCAGACAGGATAGACAGCAGAGAGAGAGAGGCAGTGACATGCAGCAAAGGATTCGAACCCTGGCCGCTGTGGTAAGGCCTCGGCAGCTGGTAAAATTTGAATTTATATATGAAGCCTGTGGTTTTAATTAATGAGTTCTTTACTGACTTGCTTGGTTAAAAAACGGTTAAATAAAATAAAAGTTAAAAAGACACTTGTCTTCAAGTGTCGGTATTTGACTCCTTTGGATGAGACTGGGCCAGCAATAACGTGAAATGCTTTATTAATATTATAATTAAATATTATAAATATTATATTAAACATTGACTCACTATGGGATCTACACCAGAGGTTCCCAACTTTTTCTGCACTGTGGACAATTTTCATTTTAGCAATTTAGTGGTGAACCAGCCATTAGCTGGGGTCAAAACAGGATATTGTTGTTGGGCCTGACAGGGAGTGATAAGGAAAAGTGCAGCACAGACTGTGCCGAGTTACATAACAGCCGGTAAAGTAATAAAGTTATTCATCGTTTTTTTTGCTGAATCATATTGTATATTGTTTGCTCACAGAGGCTGGCAACCTCTGATCTACATCAAACACTAATTCTGAGGTACATCCTTCAATAACTTATAACACTGTGTACACACACACACACACACACACACACACCTACCTCTGGCCTGTGTGGTTGTGATTAACTCGACATGTCTGGAGCTGCTGCTGCACATTCCTCCGTTTGCCTGCGTGACGCCTGCTGCCAACCAGAGCATCCAGCTGTTTAACAGCCAGGAGGCTCAGCAGGCCGAGCAGAGCTGCTGCAGAACAGCTCAGGGTCACGGTGAAGCTGGATAGAAACTTTCCTTTTCTAGTTAGAAAACTGTGCTACTTAGATGAAAACCAAAATGTTTTCAAAAAGTTCCAGAAACACTTGTAAAATGTATGCGTCCCCTCAGGCTAAATCACAAGTAAGTGCTGTAGTACACAGACATTTCACATATTTTACTACATGCCCAGTTCCTTTCTCTCATGTTATTCTCGTAAAGCTTTTGCTTTGACAATAAAGTCACAGAAATATACTAAAATATAGTTTAATGAAGTCAAACATAAAATCACTTTGGCAGATAGTTTAAACATGCACTAATCTTCAAAATTCTTTTGTCTGCTGCTACAGAAAATGTTTTCACAGGGTCTCCATTATTTGATTCAATCACAGATGGTAACCACATGCACAGTAATTATTTCCTGTTGTTGTTTGTATTCTGGGTTAGATTTTTTTATGTTTAGTTTGTTCTTACACAGACAAGCTCAAGACATGTCAAGATTTGGCATCCATTCTCAGATTATTGAGGTCTTTCACCAGCAGCACATCAAAGCAGTTTTAAGTTTTAGCTTCACAAGAAGACTTTCGGCAGCTGCGACAGATTAACTAGCAGCCCCATAATCCAAATTTATAACATATTGAAATTAACTAAGGCAACAATCTGCTACACTACAGCACACTTTTGAAAATGTAAAGAAACATGAAGGACATGTGTGCAAAAAAGAAGTTTGGTTTTTATCAGAGAAGTAAGCTAAAGTTGTTATTTATATGAAAAACTATATTTCAATAAAAAATGTTTCTGTTCTCCTAAATCGAATTTGAAGTTGGTAAAATTTGTAGTAGATTTGTAGTTCTCCATCCACTCGTCCTGTTGATCTTCTGAAATCAGTTTTTATTTGGGGTGTGTGTAGAAACACAAGCAGGTCGACATGACACAAACAGACTCCATAATGCAGAGACTCATGGGTAATATGTCATCACCACCTGCTGCCCTTTGGAACAAACCCTGCTTTTATTCAGCTACCACATAACCCACTGGATTACAAAGCTGTTTGTCATGAATTCCAGGTGTGTGTCACACCTACTCAATGTACAAGGTCACAATCTGGCTAATTTGGCATCTTAAGGGTGGAGTATGCGATTCTGAAGAAATCCAACACCATGATATGGAGCACACAACACAGCAAGAAATGTAACTTATGTTAGCTAAATAGTAGATTAGGAAATTTAACTTAAAAGAGGTGTAGCGGATTAGAATCCCATACCACACCTTTAAAGATGCGATATATCCAAGTTGAACAAGTGTATAAAGTAGTATTAGAAAAGCATATGATGTCCCTCAGGCAATGTGTTGGTACAGGGGCACAGGAAGTTGGCACAAACTCTTCAAGTTGCAGTGTAGAATGATTGAATCTCTTTTTTTTTTCAAATTTAAAGGTTGCATTAGTCGACTGGTTTTAGCCACAAGGAGGCAGAAAATACTCAACCTGACAGATAAAGTAATTTCCGACACATTGTGCCCTGTAAAGTTTGGCCTATTTATACATTCAGCAGACACAAAGCAACATTATCCTTATTGAAGTCGTATGTGTTCACCTGCAAGTCTAATATTCCCTCTTAACTCTGTTTTTGGTCTTCTGAGAAAAATATCAGTATGGTCCACTTTCTTCATCACCTGCTGGAGATACAGAGACTAAATCTGACAGTAAATGTGTTTTAAAAACAAAACAACACGCCAATATGTTTGACAAAAATAAATTAAAACTCTTTAAGTAGTACAGCAATAAAGAAGTACATCTTTAAAACGTGGGGATTTATTTCTGTTTGTTTAAAAATGTCAAAGCTATGTTCCCAGGGCTCTAAGCTCCCTTTCCCCAGTGGTGGAAATGGGGTGAAACACCGAGACTTTGTGGGAGTAAAAGCGTTGTTTTGCACTGTTTTTAGCTGTTTTGCGCTGTTTCTAAAACGTGTTCATGCAAGTGCAACAATTTTTTAAAAAGCACTTTTTGTTATAAAAAAACCCAAATTGTTATTGATAACAATTGATAAACATATTGATAAAGAACTGATAAGAGTAGTAGTTGAGATAAAATCCTACAATACCCCTAAATGAGTTTAATACTCAAATGGGGAGGGGGGGACACACACTCAAACAACCACCTATCATAATCAATACAATAACCAACCAAATAATTTATAACCAATAAAAAATTCCAAACAACAAAAAAATATAATTGACTTTATTACTGTCAGACTCTCACACAGGAAATCAAAATGATCAAGAAATAGAAATTTCTTCCTCCAAACCTCTTTTCAGATAACCTTAGTCATCACCCTACCCCACCCTGTCCTCACTGCTCCTTACCTCCTGTAACAACTACAAGACCAAACATGTTTGTGAACTCAGCACTTCATTTTCATTTCAGGAGGAGAGACGAGGGAGGTGTGACAATGTGTCAGACTGAAGGTTTGGCTGAGGATCAGCGTGTTTTATTCATGCCAAGGGGTGTCTGCAACACACACACACACACACACACACACACACACACACACACACACACACACACACACACACACACACACACACACACACACACACACACACACACACACACACACACACACAACCTCACCCTTTAAATGAGAGCTGGCATTCCTCTGAGGGAGGCCGTCTCTGACCTTGTCTACCTCTGCAAGGACAAAGTCCATATTGAAATTAGATATTACCAGTGATTCAAAATCATTCTTGTTTTATTGCCCTATTGTTATTTTAGATTTGCATATTGCCCACTGGAGATATAATTTAGAGACACATTTACATCGGTCTGAAGAAGGGCAAAGGTTCACCGAGTGAACACATTCAGACTTGTATCAGGCAACAACAAATTTTAAGTAACAAGCACATAACTAACATTTAAAGAAGACGCAGTGATGTCACAGCAAGCTGGAGGCTGTCAACCAAACTGATGAATGAGGCCAAAGACATACATCATAACAACATAAACATGTGAAACAGACTTGACTGGTTTCTGATGCTGTGAACCTGATGTCCTCAGCAGGGTGTCCCACCTAGTTCACTGAACAGCTGCAGGGCTGCTGTGGAAACGAATAGTGTTCATCTGTGTTAGGGCTTGTTCATATCCGCAGTCACAACTGTACAGTAAATATTATCAAAAATATTTTATGTTTTCTTGTGTCTGATTGGCTTGCGAAGCATTTATCTTATGATAAAATTTTTGTTTCTACATAGCTGTGGAGACCAAATATTGATTTGATTTAGATTTTACCTGCCTAAAACTATTGTACTATACTACATACATACATGCATAGATAGTTATTTTATGATACTTTAGTTTTATTTAGTTTAGTTTTTTTCTGTAAAAGGTCTTCATAAAAGTGCTATTTAGATAAAGTTTACTCTTATATTATTAGACTGTAGCAAATTCTTTCAAATGTAGAAACAGGCACTGGAGGCTATTATAATGGATAAAATCACAATATTACAAAATCCTTTAAATACATGTAGTATTAGAACTAGAACACTAGAAAGTCCTTAAGATCCTGAGGTCATGAACGGGCGGGTTTGTTCCCCGGTGAAAGGCTATAGCCTTTTTATGTATGGTGCCGGTCTGAGGGTACAGCGTGCAGGATGTTCCTTTAAAGTTAATGGTTACATTACAACCCTAACATAAACATCTTTCTCAAAGCTTAAACAGAACTTTAGTGAACTGCAGTGGCCTTTGTCTTGAAAACAAGCTGGACTCATCTGACCAAAAGGTCCATCTGAGATGATACAATTGATGTATGGAGTGGTGATGGCGCAATGGAAAAGACACATGCCTTTGGTGTGAGAGATCACCAATGTGTCCCTGAGCAAGACACTTAACCCCTCGCTGCTCCAGAGGCGTGCGACCTCTGACATCTATAGCAATTGTAAGTCGCTTTGGAAAAAAGCATCAGCTAAATGAATAAATGTAAATGGCTTCCTCCTTGCGTAATACAGTTTCAGGTTGCATTTCTGGATGCAACGGTGGACTGTGTTCAGTGACAATGGTTTTTCCGAAGCTTGTGGCTGTATTTGTCACAGGAGCACAACGGTTTCTTCAGCTGAGGCCCTGAAGGTCATGCAAATTCAACAGTGGTTTCCGACCTTGCCCTTGCACGGAGATGTCTCCAAATTCCCTGAATCTTTTCACAACATTGTTCTCTTGATTTTGAAAGACTCAAATTCTCCGCAATCTTGTGCTGAGAAATGTTCCCTTTGAACTGACTAAGAAAAAAAGAATTTTGGTATAAAAAGGGGTGAGCCACGACCCATCTTTACTTGCAAAGACTAAGCCTTTGGCTAATGCTACTTTTAAGATGGGTTTGTATTTTATTTATTTTTTTTAAAGAAGCAATGAAAAAAGAAGTCCTTAATATCCTGAGGTCACGAAAGCCTTTTTATGTATGGTGTTGTTCGGTCTGGGAGCCCAAACATTGTGTCACAGGTTTTTGACACTTGTCACTAACATGTCATTGTGTGTACGAACTTTTTTTTATTTAAGACCTAAAGATCCTAGAATAAAAAGTCTTCTTTGCATTTTCTGTTTGTTTCCAAGCTACCAAAGACTATAATAAACTTTAAGTCTTGTTAGAAATTAACATAAACATCTTTCTCAAAGCTTAACCAGAACTGAAGTGAACTGCAGTAGCCTTATAGGGAAACAAAAATGTTTACACTATACATTTTTCTGTCTGATACATAAAAAATGTTATTGCTAATAGGCAAAATAGCTGCATAGAAACATTAATTGTACAGCTGCTTAGTTTTCAAGCTTCTCCATTTGAGGTGTTTGGATTTGCCATTTTAGGGTGGACAGCAGACATAAGCACAGCCAAAGTGCTGCGTTTTAAAACGAAAGCGTAGTAGTGTGGATGAAGCCTCAGAGAGCTGTTTAGTGCTGCCATCAGTGAACCTGTTCTGATTTTCCTCAATAAATTATCTTGTGCTTAATGACAGTGAGAGCCTCATTTTCTTCTCTTCTTCCTGGACTTTGAAACAGGGTTCAGCCTTTGAAGTGTGGACCGCAGCCCGACCTTTAAAATCAGCAGGACACTCCAATTATGAACCTCCCCTGCTGGGTTACAGGAACTTCAGGGTTCCTGCGTACACCCCGACTGAACCTGGGTCAGAATAAACCTTGCCCCATCAGCTGTGCGGAAGCCACAGGTCAAAGTGGGCTCCAGAGCCACATTAACACTTTTAAATTAAAAAGGACTATAAAGCACTAAACAGACAATCTGAGTCACAGAGAGCTGCTTCAGTATAAATGCAATATTGTATTTAGCTTCTAAAAAGGAAGCACTTTTGTCATCTTTGATTTCTTGATCGATGTTTAGGTGTGTGTTTGATGGATGCACAACACGGCTGGGTTATATATGTGTAGTCTCTTGTTAAAGGGGGGTGTGCGATTCTAATCGAATACACGTCTTTTTGTCCTTACGGTCCTCTAGCTGTCTGTTCTGTGTGTGCTGAAATAAAAGAAGTGTCTTGTCCTTTCTGCATGTTAGCTTCATGTTAGCTTTGCAGGAGCAATTGTAGCCACAGTATGCTAACCCACAATGTAGCTAATGTCAGTTACATTACTAGCTTTGTCATTGTTTTCTCCAAATCATGGTATTTGTCATGGTGTTGGATTTCTCCAGAATTGCTTACTCCACCTTTAAGATGAAGATCCATGAAGATCAGAGTGAAAAGAACACACACAGATTCACAGGGGACAAATATTATCAAAAAGCTCAGGGTTTAATAGATTCATGTACAATTAAAACACTGGTGATCATAAAATAGTACATATTGTTGTAAACTACACAACAGTATATGAAGTAATTAAATCAGTTCCACCTCCAGCGTCTACAGTAAAATGCTGCTTAAAAAAGGTGTTGCATCATTTATAATATTCCAATATTAAAATATACTGTATAACATAACACTAAAACTTCTGCATGAGTACTTTTACTTTTAATACTCTAGTAGAAAACTTCTTTACTTTTTGAAAGTAGTACTTGGTTTTTACTTTTACTTTGGATCTGAATCAGATCAGTTTCTTCTTCACAGATGTCTGAACTCTTCACAACAGTCCTGTCGCTTTGTTTTTATCAGCTTTTTCTTATCTCCACTCAGATGTGAAATGATCTTGTACTACTGTGACAAAATGTGCACAACAAGAAACAACATTTCTTTTTTATCACAATGTTTCTGACACACTTTCTGTTGCAGACGGCTTCTCCATGTTTTCTTTTTAAACCTCTTTAAACAAACAGACCCCCCCCCCCCAAAAAAAGTCCCGGTGGATAAAACTGTGGATCACTTTTCATTACTTTCACACAAAATGCAGTCGATGATCTTTCAAAAAACATTACGCACTAGTATGCATATTTACACATGATTGTAAACTGACATTGAAAACTATGAAAACATTACAAACCTTACTGAATAAACATACAAGAAATTATTAAAGAAATAAAAATAGAAAAGACCAACCACAGCTCGTTGCCATTACTCAACTCCATAGAGGATTGATTTTCCCGGTGGAGGTGGAAAGTTTATGACCACTAGTCACGTGA
The DNA here is from genome assembly GCF_014851395.1 of Micropterus salmoides. NCBI lineage: Eukaryota > Metazoa > Chordata > Actinopteri > Centrarchiformes > Centrarchidae > Micropterus > Micropterus salmoides. The sequence goes on from NW_024040596.1 coordinate 28,682,454, forward strand.
TCTGATGCCCCTTTATATACAATGAATGCTGGATGTCTGAAAATATCTGCAGAAGATTGTCAGAGATGGATCAGATGTGCAAAAATATTATTTCCCATCTGTATTGCAAAAGAGGACAGAAGGCATATTGTGGATGATAACTTGTGCACAGGGTTGACTAACACTGTTGTATTTCTACATGTGCCACTATTGGTTTAATTTTGTGCACGTGGACAAAGAAAGCCTCCTGAAGTATACTGACATACTGTAAGGCAGCACGATCCATGCGATAAAGAAGTGACCTTCTTTTGCTGTAGTGGAATCTTGGTTTATACTGTATAAATGAAAGACTTCTCAGAATTAGAATTACAACATGTATGACTATTGTATCTATCTGCCGTTATTGTTTTTTAAGTAATTGTGTTGTGTGTGACAAAGTGTTGCTGCTGACAGACACATGTCAGTGTTTGGAAGAGATCCTGAGAGGTGTATGAACTGTTGTGCTGAGCTTCGTGTTGGTAACGCAAACTCTGAACAGTTTTTAAAAGGGATCTCAGGAATAGAGTAAGGAAATCACAAAGAAATGCATGTAAACCATTTTAGAAAACTGATACTTAATACTTGTCATTCTTTCTGCATCACTTTCCCTCCTTCTTCAGAGTTTCTCCCTCTGAGTTTAAATCTACCTGCTGGTTCTTGTTGAACTCTTTTAACCTCTCATTATTCCTCTACAACAAACCGGGTAAGTGTGTGATGTTTGTTCTCAGGTGGCAGATCTACAGCCAGTCTATTCTTCGGTAACATTTTCTGCTCTACTTCCACCTCTCCCCCCTGCAGGGCACAAACAACCCTGGCAACAAGCGGCGGTGTCGAAAGGGGACTGGATAGTTGCATCTGTGACTCCACACTGAACGGCTCTTCTGATTGGCCGGCTAGCTATAACCGATAACATGTAGTGCGAGTCAAGCTCCCAAACCAAACTGTTCACGTTCCATGAAGCTTCGGCGGAGCTTCTTCCACCAGGACAGTGTCTCTGCAGGAGAGTCCTGCTGCACTCATGTTAACAGGATAACTGAGCTGAACACAGAGTCTTAAACCTGTTAACTCACAGTCCCCCATCGACCTACTGACCTCTTGCATTCACACATACTTTGGAGTTGTGTGCTCTGCTACACACCTTATTTACACACCATAAGGTTCATGTCTTTGAACACCTCCCTTCCTCTTTGACCATTTCTGTCTTCAAAACACAGAAACAATCCAATTAGCTTCGGCAAATGTGAAGCCTGGATGTGAGCTGTGTAAGATTCACACTTGGTTGGGAGCTCCCTGTCTTGTGTGTCAGTCAAATACTCCCAGTGAGTTCAGTCAGTGGAACCAGGTCACCCTCAGAAGAAAGGAGACTGAGCACACATCCATCCCAGCTGCACAGAAGCACAAACTGGACAGGTGATGTGATGACAGTTCACCTGCTTTGGTCCCTGCACAGTGTCGCACTGGGACTCCTGTCTGTCACTGTCAGGGTTGTTTGTTAGACCCTCTTCCATTAGTCCATTACCACTACTCCACACACGACACTTCTTTTATGAACAACAAAAAAATTATATATATATATTTATTCATACAACAACATTATTATCATCTGATGATCCATGTTAGCAGGTGTGTGAAGCTGTATTTGATCATGCAAACATAATCCGAATGACAATGTAGGCAGATTGTTACCTTTGGACAGAAACAGGCAAGCTGTTTCTCCCTGCTTCCAGTCTTTATGCTAAGCTAATCGGCCATTGGCTGTAAGTCATATTTTTTTGCAAAGATGTGAGAGTCATATCAATCTTCTCATCTTTCTTAGCAAGAATGCAAGTAAGCATATATCAAAATGTCAAACAATTTCTTTTAAGTTCCTGGGACTACTTGTTTTAAAAAGGACAACAGTCCACAGCTAGTCAACTGTATTTGTATCAAACTGTGTGATCAATCAGAAAAACAGCAGAATCAGGACATAAGGGGAATAAGAGTGAGCTGGTTCTGAAGAAGCTTTGAAACATCCCTGCTGTGATGAGAGATCTTGATGGTTGTTGACATATTGTGCCTCCTTGACTGAACCGTCTCTGCCTCAGAGATCAAAAGCTCTTTGAAATCACTGAAGCTGAATCCCTCACAGGTTGAGACAATGAGATAGTGAATGTAAGAAAAAAAACCACCCCTCAATATCTCTTTATACACATGAGTTCATCTGGGCCAGCATCAAAACATCCAGAAAAGCAACTTTGAGCCATTCTTTACTAGATTTGAAAATTATAGGATCACTTGAAATGAAAAGTTTATGGTTTGTGTGTGGCACATGCATCACCTACAGTTACACATAACGTTTATTCACCAAGAGCGTATGTGGTCATGATAGAGTCTGAAGGATGAAAATAAACAAAATCAAGGATTTGAAATGAAAAAGTTACCTCATGGTAACTCCTGAAGATTCTATGACTGTCTGCATCTTTCATCAGGACGCTTCCAGAAAAACATGCTGCAAATAGATTACGAAGGGTTTTGTGATCATGTAAACATTTAATCAAGGTTTTGGGAGGTACAGGTGCATCTCAGAGAGGGCTCAGGAAATCCTTGCAGGTGTTTTAAGGTGATTAGCTGATTAGAGCTCTTCTGAGGTCGACATTTCTGTATTATAAATTCTTTATTCTAAAATTCTAATACATTTTAAGATACTGGAGTTTTGATTTGCATGAGCTGTAAGCCGTAATCATCAGGATTAAAACAAAACAGGCTTGGAATATTTCACTTTATGTGCAATGCATCTAGAATATATGAAAGTTTCACTTTTTGAATTAAATACGTAAGAAAATTAACTTTTCCACGTTCTATCCAGATGCACCTGTAGAGCTAAAAATGCTAAAAACTAAAATTGCAATTTAAAGCAAAGAAGCGACAATTAAGCTAACTCTAGCTGAGGGTTTGCATCTGTCTGTAAAAAAAAATGCAGGTTTTCCATGGTTATTATGTTGGACCCCATTTACACTTAGTTTTAAATGTGATCTGTTGGTTGTTAATGCAAGGTGTAAATGCATCGTGATGGGAATGTGATGGTATCTGCCTGACCACATCTGGAGATAACCTGACCCACATTGTGTGTGGATCAGGCGTAAATGTAATCTGCAGCCTTCAACATGCTGGCATCCATACATAACGTAATTTTATAGCCTGCAGATGTTTGTTTTCAGTCAAACAAAATATAGCAAGCGAGAAGGCCGAAAGAGACACGCCTCTAATGACCGATTATGCATCTATTCTGTACTTTATTCAATAGAACTGTGCAAAAAATGAATGACTGATGAATGACACTGCACTTATCTGTGCAGCTGATCTGCTGTTAACAAAGCATCTAATTTATCTAGCCACAGAGCAGCTTACACGCCGGTTCTGCAAGACACCACAAACATTTTTTATACAAACGAAGGAATAACATCATGTATTACATTTGCCAAATTTACATTAGGGGACAAAGCATTAAGAATTTGGCATAGACAGCGTTTCAAAGTTTATAAAGTTTTCCGTAACTCAACAACTCACACAACAATGTAATTTTTTTAAGGGAGTCTTGAGGACATAAAACTTATCTCAACAAGAATGCATGATAAATACTAGGTGTGAACATCTGTGTTCACACCTAGTATTTATCATTTATCTCTGTATGTATATGTATTTATCAAGATTCTGTCATTTAGTATCCGAATCATGTTTTAAGCTGGTAAGCTTTTAATGGAATGTCAGTTAATATTTGAATGCTAACCTGCTAAACTAACTAGCACTAAACACAAAGTACAGCTGAGGCTAATGGCAATGTCAGTAATTTGGGGCTTTTTGTTTTTCATTTGTCTCCTTCTTTGTTTGGATAGGTAGGGCAGGATTAATTTTGCTGACTCCCACCCTCTAAACCTTGAGTATATAAACACTTTCAGGGCTTAATCTTCTTGTTTGTTCTTTGCATATACGAGTGAGTTCAGCAGAGTCTTATTTCCGTGTTGTCGGAGCAGGAAACCTTTCTGCAGTTAGCTTCAGTGTTTGGTTCTTAATCTGGGCCAGCTACATCAACATGGATCACAACCGGTCTTGGATTATGCAGAAAGAAAAGGCTTAGACCTACACAGCCACACATGCTGTCTCAAGTGCTCATTTAAAGTAAACAATTTTCAAACTGTAGACATAATAACTGATCAGTGATGTGTTTGAGCAGGAGGTTTCATTCATAGAGATTTAGAAACAAAAGCATTAGCAGGCGAGGGAATGAAGAGGATCTCCTCGTAAAAAAGCAACTGGACTGAAACAATAATCCTCTTAATGCTGCATGGTGTCAGAACCTTCAGGGGAAAAATATTTTTCAAAGAAAGTTCAGAATCAGCTTTATTGGTCAAGTATGTGAAAACAGGACAAGTTTTTTTTCTTTGCTCTACAACCAAGGACAACAAAGCTAAAGAAATAAGGTAAAATAATCGGACTTTTATGTACAGATGTAGATAGATCCACTGACCAACAACAAAAACAAATATCTACGTACAAGTCAAGTGTTCTTGTAAGTTGTAAACAATACAAATAGTTAAAATATAATATTTCAAGTATATAGTGCATGACAGACACACTGACAGTGCATGATGGTATGTATGTGCTTAACTGGAAAAATATCTATAATTGAAGAAAGTGGATATTTTAGTTTATGCCAGCTGGGATTTGATGTTCAGTAACTCAGATAAACTTCAGCCAGATGTACTCTTTCACTGGTCAAAGTAAAAAATAAGGTTTAATAAAAGCTTAATCCAGCTGCAGGAACTCTTGTTTGATGGTGAGGTCAGATGATGTAGACCGTGAGTGATATAATCACTCAGAAATCCTGCACCTCTTTGATCACATGACCTGCATCAAAGCCTCGTCGGCCTGCGGGTCAGCTGCTCAGCAGATTGTCTTCATGTCAACACGGCTTAGTCTTCCACAGCACGCCACATTTAACCCCGTTAACCCCGACTGCTGCTGCTGCAGGCGTGGATTCAGACGCAAAAACACTCCAACAGTATCTTCAGGACAACATGTATAGAAACACTTTCAGTTGTGATGTTCTGTGCTGCATCTGACATTTGTGAATTTCAGAATTTAAAAAGTTGCTTCTTTTTGATTTTGAAACTTGTTCATTGATGTTAACATTCTGTCAGAAAATTAGTGCGTTTTTGCATTAGTTCAGGTGGAGCGCTGAAGCTTCACTCAGGCTACGCCATCAGTGGCTCTTTCACAGGCTGTAACACAAACGTTCATATCCAACATGACAAGCGTTGTTGTGAAGACAGCACTTATTTCCGTGACTCGATTTTAGTCTCTGACAAAAAGTGATGATTACGTGAGTTTCCAACACTGCTGACCTCAGTCACAAAGCCAACAGGCATCTCTCTGTGAAAAATTACAAGCTGTTTGTCTGGTTTATCAGTTCGTGTAAGTGTAGTGCTACTGCTCATGCTGACTGTTTATCATTACTCTACAGTAACTTGAGTAAGTGTAGAGATTTTAAATATTTCTGGTTGTAACTGTGTGTTTTTTAAGAAATGTATTAATCTGTCACAGTACAATGGATACAGGGAACAGGACTGGGACTCAAAAGCAGGTGAGGGTAACACAGAAGGTGAAAATCAATTAATTATTTCCAAAATGTAGTAATAAACAGGCAGGTAGGGTCAGATACAGGCAGGCAGACAGGTCCAGGTTATGGTGCAGAGTTGGGATAAGCTAAACGTTCTAATGGTTTGAAATCCAAATTGCAAAGCACATGCAACTTTGATGGTCTGGCGGGGAATGATATGATGATCTGGGCCGGTATATGAACTAAGAAGCTGATGAGGAAATGAGATGCAGGTGGGGAGGTGGGTGGGGAAGGGCTAAGTAGATGGGTGGGGCATTCAGGTGATGGAACCAGGAAACAGTAAATGGTCTGTACTTCTTCCGATTAGTGGGCAACCTTAAATCTTTAAAAATGTAATTTATAAGATCACTATGTTTTTAAATTTACACTCCTAAGTTACTAGTAACTACAGCTGTGAAATAAATGTGGTGGAGAGAAAAATTTAAAACTCAATTGAAATACGTCAAATGACAAAAATTAGGTTGATTTTCAAGTGGTTAGGTTTAGGAAAAGAGTTTGTTTTAGGTTAAAATAATTATATTATGAAACTCACGTGACATAACAAATGTTACGATATGGTAACCCTAGTTCTATAAGCACAGGCGGAGCCCTCTACTGGACTCTATGGGTACTACCTCCTCCAATCACACCGCCGACCAATAGGACGTCGCTACCGATACATGCGTGACATATAAATAGCAGTGTCCCTACTGTCTCAGCATCTGACCGCCTCTTCAGCAGACGGGGTCAGTGCGGCAGGGCTCATCATTAGATGGCTCCGCCTGTGCTTATAGAACTAGGGTTACCATATTGTAACCTTCGTTCTATCTCACAGAGGCTCCGCCCTCTACTGGAATGAGTACGTGGGTGGAGCCCAATGACTGTCTGCCCTAGCCGCGACAAGCCAAAGTCCACCATAAAAACCCGGTCGGCCACAGGCCAGCCAAGGTCCCGACCACCACTTCACATAGTGACAGAGTGGTGGGACACCCCTGAGAAGGTCACTGGAGCAATAGGGGCTTGGCCTGACCATTAACACCTGGATTGCCCTGACTTCTCACTGGAACGTCAGGCACTGCCAGTGTATGTTCCCCCTCTACACCCAGTAGTCACCAGATCCTCACTTTTCAGATCCCAAGAGGGAGCCCAACATATCCAAGAGATAGAAACGCGCAAACTGAGGCCAAGATGCCATTGTGCAGATTTCTTCGACACACCCCTCTGAAAAAGGGTCGTAGACACTTCCACACTTCTGAGTGGAATGTGCACGCACCGTTAAGGGTGGGTCAGGCTTGGGAGATTCAGTGAGCAGTTTGCCGTTTGCTGAAGAAAAAATGATGCTGAGGCAGTAGGAACACGGCTATTTATACGTGACGCACGTATCGGTAGCGACGTCCTATTGGTCGGCTACGTCCACGATAAAATTTCAGTGGGCAAGTGCGTGCGTGTGATTGGAGGAGGTAGTACCCATAGAGTCCAGTAGAGGGAGGAGACTTTGTTTCACACGGGACTCAAACCTCAGTCCCCTGGGTGAAAGTCTAGCGTTTGTTTGACCGACCCAACTCCTTTTCCTTTCTGCTGCTTTTACTACCTCTGCTGACTTCCTCCCTTGCTACAATCATAGAGGTTGCAGCCTAACAATAAACATAAATATGGGTCGCTGCTGCACATTTGACTTATAAGGCAGTTTTTCTGGTGAAGACGAGAAACTTGAGAAGGCTGTATTGAGCATCGCAACAATTCCCATAAATAACATTTTACCTGTGGTTTATCACATAATGTTAATTTTTTTCAATGAGACACTGCACATCTCATTCACAGTCTGAGGTGACCTCTACATCTCCAGCTGTGGACATTTTCTCGCTTACAGAGCAAACACTTCATATCTACTTATATCTATTAGAAGAAAATCTATGCATTTCTAACTATAAAGTTAGCAGAGCTTATCATCACTGCTGATAGGCGACACTGAAATGCAGACATCTTCCGCATGGCAACCAGTGTGCAGCTGCTGACATAGTTAATTGTGATTGGTGGAGCTGAGTGACTCTAAAACAGGCCACGATGAAACTAAACTCCACAACAGTAATTGGCCTTCACTCCCAAAGGTCAAACAAAGAATGTAGGGATGAATCATTCTTTATGCGCTTTCCTTTTTCTTTATGTGCCCCAGGTAGGAACCCAAACAGTTCATTAACTCACAGATTAATCTCCTGCAGGGTGTGCACTAATACACACTAAACAAGACATCTGTGATCTGTATCAGAACACAAACACACTATACTGCACATACTGTACGTGTAACACACTCTTGTTTCACTCACAGTTAAAGCCTAACTAAAGCAAGAAACAAATTGTCATTGATGTTTTCTAACACAGAGAGCCTCATGCCTCAAGCAAAGTGATTAGTGACCTTCACAGCTGGACAGCTGTAACTGTATGATGTGGGCCATTCATTTACTCCACCAGCACTGACGTTATTGGCCACCATTATCATCTGAAGAGAAGCTCTGAATATCTATATTTGCTTTCATGAAATTAACTATTTTCCCCAGAAAATAAAGCTCCACACCAGAGTTTTTACCCCATTTACTGTACAATATGTTTTAAAATACTACTCTGTCAGAGTCGCCATCAGATCGCATCCATCAACGATCACTTGATTTCTTTCTTGATTGTTTTTTTGCCTTTGTTACATTTTGTTTGAAACCAGTCAGCTACAGTATTGTAATTTCATAGTGACAATTATAAAAAGATGGTCTTTTAAATGAAGGGAGGAAGTTAAAAAGATGGTCTTTTCTGTAGCTAATCAGTGTAGATGTCTGGAGGCTCCTAGCTTATGATTTGTGATCCATTTTTTTCCCATTTCACAGTGATTCCATTCAGGTATCCTGAATTTGATGTAAGCGCCATTTATGGGTTTTGTGTTGGGTGAAGAATTACATTAAGTAATCATGTGCAAAGATTACTTTCCAGATTTACAGACTGACAGCTCATGTAGCTCCAGTCAGGAAGGGAAAACAGGAGTGGATTAAAAGTGTCTGATATTTAATAAAAAGACATTTTCATACTTTCAAAGTATGATGACATTATACATTGGTATACATACATGCTTAGATGTTACATAAAAAAAACCCTCATTAGTGATGGAAAATCTTGTAAAAGTGAAACTCTGCAGGTGAACTAATAAAGCTGGAGGTGAGCTGATGAGACAGACTCACCTTGTCTGCAGTATTTCCTTTATTGCCCTTGATATGGGACTCTTAATTAATGTTTCCTGTGATCCCAGAAAACAGGAAAGAAGAGGAGACACTAACCTCAACACCGTGAGGAGCTCCAGCACGTTTATGTGGAGAGCCATATGGCCCTGCCACAGACCGCCTACCACCTGAGAAAGGCAGGTCCCACCCCAGCCCATCAGGGAGGCGTCTATGAAGACCGAGATATGGGTGTGACCCTGCCCAGGGGGACCCCGAGAGAGGGGGGGTCCCGCCAGTAGGCTAGATCCGAACCCACATACAGAGGAGCAGCGATCAGGCACCGCCTCTGTCTCACCAGGTCGACGCGCAGGCAGATGAACCACTGCTGTAAACTCCTCATTTGCAGGAGGCCCAGGGGGACCCAGAAGCCTCATGATCAACAGAGCCGCCACCACCGCCCATGGAACAACACGGTGGAGCAGCTCCACCAGAGCCTCCACACTCTCCTGAGAGAGCCATGCTCTCGAGACAGGTGTGCGACGAGCTGGGCTGTCTGTTCCACAGCCGTACAGCATCCCCAATGTGGGGAGGGAGCTAGAGGGAGCGTCTGCCAGACGCCAATCCGTACGGCAGTGACAGCTGAAGTGGCGCACTAAGTGAGCTGTGCGCTGGCCCCTTTGCTGATTTCTTCTTTCTGCTCCTCCGTCACGGTGGTGGAGTTAGCCGCCAGCTTAGTGTTGGAGGAGGCGATCAGCGCTGTGTTGTTGGCAGAGGCAGAGTTCTGGAAAGCGCAATGGCGGGTCTTATTGGTGAGGCGAGCAGGCCACTGCACTCCAGGAGAGGTCAGAACGAGACAGCGCCGACTGACCTGGCATCACTCTGAAGAAGGTGGTGAGGTGGTGAGGTAAATCCCTCCACCTTAGTGATAAGTGGAACATAGGTGGAGAGAGGAGTCTGGGGAATCTTCGGACCCATAGCGGTGCTTTCCCGGTACCGTTTATTTGGAGGAAAGCGTGGCCAGACTGGGTCCCGCTAAGCTGGCTGGCTAGAAGCGAGATCACCGGCCATTTTATCCAGTGGAGCAAACTCTAGGTGCAGGGGGACAAGCAGATGACAGTGGGCAGAAGCCCTGTGTGATGGCGGGAAGCCTTTTCACAAGCCTGCCGATGGATGGAGATATCGCTAGAGAGAGCCCCCTCGAGGCTGGAGTCACCCCCATGGAGGCCAGGGTCCACTGAAGATTGGAACGGGGGAAGTGGAGAGCCCGCACAAAGGACCCGTGGATGGAGAAAGCGGAGTCATCTGACTTCTGCTCATCCAGCAACAGCATGCCCATGGCTTCGCCCAGAGAGTGGTAGGGCCGCCACACCTCCTTGTCTTGAACGGCAAAATTACTCGCCCGGCACGGCCTCTCCTCAGGGGTGAGGAGGGCGCAGAATGGGCAACGTGAGCCAGGGGTGAGCGCTCGGTCGGTGTGCTCTGGTCCAAGACATGCCTCGCATCAAGGATGGCGATGAAGCCCGTGTCACAGATGCCACACAGCCGGATGGATGTAGCGGCATCTCGCTCCATTCTGGCCCGGCAAGATGGAGGACGTCAACTTTTAGACAGCTCAGTGCAGAAGAAAAATGGGAGCCGAAGGCTAGGTCTCACCGTTCTAGTATAATGTGCAGATACAGGAGAGGCCCACGCTGTGGGTGGGTGCAGACAACTCTTCTCAGCGCCACACAGGCAAGTGTAGATGTAAACCCAATAGCCATAGCCTTAGAGGGCGAAGCCTATACGAAACAGAACTATCAGTGCACTTATTGTGAAATGATTAGGCTACATACACTTTATGAAACTTTTACTGGGACTAATATTGTCCTATAATCTAATTGTTTTTCTTTATTTGTATATTTTGAGTGACAATTCACATCAATTGACATAATTCTAAAGCAAAGGTGCCAGAATTAACCAAAAGACGTTTTCATGTGCAGTGCTTGGGCAGATAATGTTACGTAGCAACACAAATAGTCTTTTCACTTATAGAAATCTTGACTGGATGTAAATTATCCCATTGATGTGCTGAACTGCCTCATAAAAACTAATGACATCACTGTCTTCATATTGCAGGGCTCAATAATGTCCTCCATAATGCAGCAAATTCCTATTGATAATCAATGCCATGTGGATTTACACAGCTCATCTTGGATTACAGGGAACATCTGGAGCCACCAGACAGGAGGATCACTTTCACTGCATATGTTTGTTAAATTGAATCATGTGTTCGCCTTCTTTGATAAATTACAGTTCACACACAGAGAAAAATGATCTCAACCTTTATTTTATTTACAATTTAGAAAATACGACTAAACTCATTACACCAGTTGGGCATTGACGATTTAGCTGTTGTTAGAGCCGTACCAGTGATCTTAAAAATGTAAAATTCATCCCGAGAGATATGTGATGTAAATGCACACTTCCTTTTATCAAGAGGAGAGACATTACAGAAATGTTGGTACCCACTAAACCCTCCGTCCCAGCCTCTGAAACGGCAGCCAGGGTTTGGGGTTATGCTTCAGCTCACTCTGCTAGCATGTAGCAGCTAACTCTCCAGCCATTTTCTCTCTCCTTCACTTGCACATAAAGCTACTGTGGTGCCACTAAGTAGACAACAGCAATTTAGAAATAAATACATAGAGGTAGTTCAAGATTTGTAAAATAATGGCTGCTTGACTTGGCCTAAGATGGGAAGAAGATCCCTTGCAAACGTTTGCTAGTTAACTAGCAGAAATTAGGGTGACCAGACGACCCCGTTATCCGGGGACAGTCCCCCGTTTTGGAGGCCTATCCCCGTCTGGAGCTGTAACTGTGTGTTAATCATAGACTGTTTAAGGTGTTAACAGACCCGAAATCATATTTTATGGGACCAGAAAGACTGGACAGCAGAACATACAGGTGTCGTGCTGAAAACTGATTGTCATCTCCGGGAGCTCGCAACGTGTTAAAGCTATATCGCCAAGTCTCTTTACGTCTCCAGCTGCTTTTGTCTGGATCAAACAGACATAACGTGCAAATAAACTACTTTATGTCCATGGTTTATGTGATACTTTAACGTTTCTTTTAACGGAAAAATCACAATTGTGGCCAAACATGAGTTAACTAATAAGAGTAACCAGGCATGACATACAACAATAATATAAGCCTGTTGTTGCAGATGGATTATGTGTTTGGTAGACGTATGTCTAATATCTGTTTTTATATTAGAAAACAGATTTTAGCCTATAATTAACATGACTTAGTGCTGAGTTATATATAAAATAAAGACATGATCTCTTCTGCAATTATCCTTATGACTATATTGTTTAACTTGCTGTGTACCAACCAATCAAGTCCTTTTTTACCTGTTAAAATACCTTTAAATGGCCAATACAACCCATAACACGCAGTATTTCACTTGCCAGAAAGTGATTGCTGCTTCTACTTAATGACTGAAAGGTAGTTTCTTATAAATTTAAAAAGTATACCACTACTTTATGAATGTGATCTGGACATTTAATTTTAAGACACACTGTGAGAGAGGAATCAATCATCAATGTTTTAACACAGATTATCTGCCCTTCAGGATTAGGTGAACTTGTTTCCTTCAACAGTGTGCAGACTCTGACCACCTCCCTTCAACAGGAAGTCCTTGTTATTGGCTGCCATAGGAACCAAATCTTTGTACATAACACAGAATCTCACAGGTTCTCAGCTAGCAGAGAGCATTAGCTGCTGAGAGTTTATTATTTTATTTTAAGTCTTTTGGGAATCCTTTCACTTGTAACATGGAATTTGTTTTAAATCTGGAATTCCCAAAAATTCCCAAATCCCAAACAATCACTGCTTTACTGAACCCAGATTACATTGTATTCACAGTCAACATGAGCAAGAGGAAAGGAGATATTTGCTAAAAAAGTTGAAACTCCAAATGTTAAGAATTAGGAATTAGATATGATAATGCAGACTGTATTTTATGTTTTTGGTTCTGGTTCAGCATTGTATGGGTCTGTTTTGAGCGGTCATGATGGTCTGCTGTTGTGTGACTGACTTTCTGGCAGTTTTGCTCTAGAATACTTAGTGACCTCTGACTTCAAAAGTTGTCATGCACGGGGTACCCATGAACTGGTGTTATGAATTTGATTTATCATCATCTACAAACTGCAGACATAGGTAAATAAGCAAGGATATTGTAAGAATTGTAAGATTTTAGTTTGCTGAAGCTCGCGCCTGCTCTGTATTGGATTTTCTTTTTGACCCCCCCACTTATCGCACCCTGGCATAAGAAAATAGTGGGATTTGTTGGGTGCAATGAACACTGCATCCTGTGGGGGTCACCAGTGAGTCTTTGGTCTCTTCAGCTGTGTGCAGATGGAAATTAGAACCACTTTAAAAACACAACAAGCTGTTTTGGCTTGTTGCTGCAGGTGAGATGATGAAATACGATCCAGGAAGGCGAGATTGAGTTACTGATTCATGAGTGTAAAGGTTTATCAGATATTAAAAACCTATAGAGTGGATTATTCTGTCTCCTTGTAATGTGACCAGTGTGAATTAATAAACTTATTTATTTTATTATTTTTTTTTATTTTTTATTAATTTAGGTCATGTTTAAAGGAAAGAAATCTAAAATATTTGATGGTTCCAGCTTCAATGTGAGAATTTGGTGCTTGTCTTTCTTAATTTAAACTGAATAGCTTTTCTTTTTTCACTGTTGGTCAAACAAAATAAGACATTTGATGACTTTTTAAATCGCTCTTATTACACTGCCTCTCTCCCACCAAGAAGTAAAACCTTTGGGGCTTGGCACTAAAGAAACTGAACCATGTCCGTGGTTGACTGCTTCTCTCCCGTACTCCAGCCCATATCAGCTGATTTATGCTGCTTGGATCTCAAATGTTCAACCTCCTACTAGAAAATACAATTGAACACCTACAAATTCATCTATCCGGACTTCATGAAGCAGCAGCTGCCTGACATCACACAACAGTGACAGCACATACTGTAAATGGTAAACCATCAACTTAAAGCACCATAAAATATTTGCTTGTATTTAAAGGAGACCTATTATACTGCATTTCCAGTCCTTTATTGTAGCTCTGTTATGCCTGTATAGCAGCTTTGCATGATTCAAAGTTCAAAACAAACAAACAAACAAATATATATATATATATATATATATATATAAACACACTGGCTCTTCGTGTAGACCTTCATTTCAGCCTCTGTTTGAAACAAGCTGTAGATGCTCCTGTCTCTTTAAGGCCCCCCCTTTCAAAGCATGTTACCAGGCTGTTGTTGTCACTGAGCCGGTACAGACTGAGTGTTGCTGTGCCGTTGCTATGGAAGCAAATGACCATATAGAACACCGGCTCCATCTGGCTTTGTATGTCGTAAAACGGAGTTGTTGGTAGAAAAAGCTGTTGAAAACAGAAAATTCAGAACAGGAGGAAATCTGAGGTTTTCGCTCACAGGGATTTCTTTTAAATACTTTAACCTCATTATTTGACCATGACCTTTGGCCATGTTTAACATGAACATCCAACATCATAACATTTTAGATACCTCATAAAATGTGGAAAAGCGTAATAGGTCTCCTTTAATTAAAATAATGCTGTCACCTAGTAAAACCTATTCTGTATGTAAATTGAAGTCAACATATGTCGACAGTGTTATTAGCTAGCTGGTTACAGTAAACAATCTGAGAGTCATCTCCGCTACACAAAATATTAATATAGGAACATTTTTAAAAATATTTTTTTTTTAAAGTTAAATCATAAGGAAATAAACATTTACTGACTTTTGCAGATTATATAACAGTTAACATATAATCATGTCACTTGTTTATGTTTTTATTCAACACCAAGGGCACTGCTGAGGGTTCAGTTGTGTGTATACTTGACAACGAAACATCCGTTTGTCGCCGTCAGCCGTGTTTTTTGTTTACATTTGGCATTGTGCACCTGGAATACTTGGAGGTCGGGAGTTGGAACGCAGCCTTATCCTATGTTTAGTATCTATATTGAAACTGGAAGAGTGCTGAACAGAAGTGGGAATAACTACAGATTTCAGGTTTAACACTGGGACGTTTATACAATATTTTTCACATATTACTGCAGTACTGATAAAATACCACTGTGAAATACCTGCGGCTTGTTTAAATCCTGCACTGCAGAACAACAAGTAAAGTTAAACGGCCAATGTATTCAGATTTATGCTCCTCTAAATAGACTCTGGAGCACATTAGGAATTCTGCCTGGAATACAAAATGAGCCTCGGCTGCTGTGATGCAGGTAAACAAAACATACAATGTATACACACACACACACACACACCCACCCACACACCTCCTGTACTGTGCTGAGAGGGAAACCTTAATGGAAATACATGCAAATTTGCAGCAAGGGTCTAAATCTTCCCACATTCATACTGTGTGCACATACACACAGACAGAAACCTGCCTGTAAAATGCATCTTCTGTTGGATTACCAGGCTTTGGGGTGACCAGACGTGGTTGCCTGGCAACCCCGTCAGCACGTGAGCCAGCGAGTGATGGGATCACAGCGCCCTCGCTCAGCAGAAGACCAGCGTGTTCGAGTGGAAAGAGACAGAGAGGTGGGGGGGGTCCTCAGGCCACCTTGGCTGAAGATCAAACACACAAGCTGAGTAGTCGTGTACTGATGAACCATGAAACAAGCTGCAGATCTTAACACGTCAATGTGTAATCGACATCCACAGGAGAATCTGCACTGAAACAACCCCATGCTCCTCACTGATAACTGACACCTGCTTCACACTCAGCTATTCGGGAGCAAACTCTCTCCTTTATTACCTGAAATTCAGATGCACAAAGTGGTTCTCCTCTGAATAAAGACCGTTCTGTCAAGTGTTGGAAGGAGGAATGGAAATGGATTGACAACATTAAATGCATCACTGAACAATGTGCAGTAAGGGTCTGTTGTCAAGCTGTGGAGCAGTTGAGTTGCAAATTGCATTCAGCCATCATGTTGATGAGTTTATGGGAGCTAGAGTGAGTTTACTAAGAAGTTAGTTGGAATTGATGATGGTAAAAACATGTCGATCATAATCATAAAATTCTACTGAAGAGGGTGCAGATAATGAAAAAACATTTCTAGTGGAGGGAGAAAAAATACTTTTCTAAAAGTCATAAATTCAAAATGTAAAATGCGCCAGTATTGAAATACAAAATATGCATAATGCATGACCAATCAGGTGTTATTGTTGTATTTTTAAGTGTTATCTTTTTAGATTTTTATTACTGATGAATTAACACATGATCTTAATTTCATAAATCAGTGTGATCTGTTTCATTGATAACAATGTACTGTTTTATCAACTGATCATATGTTTGTATTTTAAATTGTATATGCAAAGTAACTACAGCTGTCAAATAAATATAATGGAGTAGAAGTACATCAAATTAAAGTATTACATCAACTAGAAGTACCTCTGAATTACAGATTGTCCTTTGTTACTTTCCACCACTTGTCATTTCTACAAGCTATTTAACAGCAGTATGGACTCCTGATATTCTCTGGCTAGATTTTACAGGTCGGGAAGCAACACTGTCTCCTAAAACGTACCTTTATATACTTCAAATTTGTTTTCCTCCGTTAAGTTTATCAGGACATGTATTTGTTGCCAGGATTAAGTAAGTAAGTAAAGTTTATTTAATATAGCACCTTTCACAGAGGAAGTTTCAAAGTGCTTTTCAAGAGTCAAATAATAAAGCCAGTAATTTAATAAGACAATAATAAAACAAATGCAACATCATCATAAAAGTCAATAAAACACAGACAGTAACGGACCTTAAAACACATACATCTCCACACTTTCAGTAGCACGTGGCGAGACAAAGCTTAAATCAACAGAGACCAAGGAGCTGAGGGAAGAGCATTCCACAGTGTCGGGGCAACCACATGAAATGCACGGCCACCTTTGGCTTCCTCCCACCGCCCAAAGACATGCTGGTTCATAGGTCAATTGGTGAGTCTAAATTGCCCTCAGTTATGAATATGATTGTTCATTTCTATGTACGCCGCTGACTGACTGTTTTAAATCGAAACCGTGAAACTAGTAAGCCCTGGTTTATAGATTTAAGTGGCCCAGTGGTGATGTGGGGGTGAAGCAGGTCGGAGATTTACCCAGGTGCCTGACCGTGCAGTGCTCTATATGTGAATGAAAATGAGTACTTGAAACTGAATCCTGAACCTAACGGGGTGGCACTGTAACGATGACAGGATGGGTGTGATGTGACTTGTCCTGCAAAACCTGGTTAACAGCCTTGCAGCAGCGTTCTGGACTATTTGTAGACGGTCCAGGACGACTTGCTAAAGCAGATGGAGGGAGTTACAGTAGTCTAACCGGGATGATATAAAAGCATGAATGATCATCTCTAGTTCTGGTTTGTGTTGTTCTCAAATAGAAGAAACATGGACGGGAAACATGGAAGATTTTATTTGTTGATCAAAGTACATGGGTTGGTCAACAGGCCCAAATACTGTATACGTCTATTTTCTTATTTCCTATCATGTCAAGCATAGTATGACCCCTCAAATTTATCTCATTTTTATCTTGACCCCCCAGGTTGAAGACTGCTGCTCTAAGATTATTATCTCACAGGACAAGGTTACTACAAAGGTTGAAACTATTTATTGATTTTAACTGTATCCAGACCTACATTTTAGCAGGTAAAATTCGGAAAAAATCTCACCACCATCTGTCCTGTGGTGATAAGTGATCAGGCTGTTGAAGTTGTTCAGCAGTATAAATATCTGGGCAGTGACCTGTAAGATTCAGAGTTTTAATGACACGACTTTCATTAAAATGTTTTTTTCTTGTTTTGTTGAATCTATTCTTACATTCTTATTTGTCAACTGGTACGGGTCACTTAACCTTAAACATCAAAATACGATTGCAAGGCATGGTCAAAGGCCCCACCCGTTTTAAAACGGAGACCTTCTGCTACGTTTGCACCTCCAGTCCAGACTAAAACTGCGAAAACGAAGACCTAAAATGGAGAAGTTTGAAAACACTGACGACCCGTTTTGCATTTCAATACTCCAGAGGGCGTTTTAGTGAAGATGGGCAAAAACTGAGGACTTTGATTGGGTCTTATAAGTCATGCAAAGCAGGAATAGGATGCTGCTGACAGAGTTTCTGAGTTGGTCTTTTTATTAAAATTCTGTACCGTGCAATAAACACTCATCTACCTACACTTGTACTGTGCATGTTACCGTTTCCTCTGTTTTCCGCCACCACACTCCCGTGTTACATTCAGTAACAGTCCCAGCTCGTTATTGGTGCATGCAAAAAAAAAATCTGGTCTAATTCTTTGGCTGCATTTCTTTATTCTTTCCCCAAATCTTCTGTAACTACGGAAGAGACCATCTGCTTCATGTTTACACCGGCATGCGCATGCCCAGTGTACCTGAATGGGCACTAGATGTGCGTTTTCAGTCGTTTTAATGTAGATCACCTCTGATACGCAGCTAAAACGCTGGTGTGGACGCGATCGTATTCGTTTTAATTCTCCATTTGTAAACTAAAACGGAGTAGTGTGGATGGGGCTGTGAGGGGAACTCGCAGGCACGGCTTTGAACGACCTTTCACACTTACATAAGGTTAGGACTTTGAAGAAGGCCCAGTGAATCCTGGCTGATCCATTCCACCTCAACACTACCAGCACTCATTGTTATTACAGTATTTATAAATTCTTGTTATTTATCATTACACTTCTGTTAATACTATATGTATCTACATTTATTATATTCTTAGATTTTTATACTTTCTTATATTGTCTACTTAACAACTTCTACTATTATTTCTATTCCTTTTATTACTGTATCTGTACCAAAGAATTTCCCCCCTGGGATCAATGAAATATTCTGCTGCTGATGATTTTGTCTACGAAATGTCACAGAATAGTGAAACTGTCCAATATATTTCCCAGAGCAAAGAATGACATCTTCAGATGTCTTGTTTTGTCTGACCAACAGTCTAAAAAACAAAAAAGCTTTGAAAAAAAGTCTGAAATGATGAATAAATACAGTCATTACAGTTACTATAGTAAGTCCTCTCAGTTTAAATCTACGCTACATCTTCAGTATCCTCACTCACTGAACTGACCTTCTCTGTAACATCAGTCTTTATGGGCTCTAAACCTCCCGTTCTAATCCAGTCAAAACAAAGCTTAGTTAATGGAAAGATGGAGAACAACAGACACAGCCTACAGGGAGGTGGAGGTATTGTTGTGCTAATAGGGGTTAGAATTACCCGGGTTTATATAAGTGATAAAAGGGGGAACTCCTACCGTGTTCATCACCCTGCAGCCAAACACACCAATCCTCCTCCTCCCCCAGCTGCAGTTACCTGTCTCTGTGTTGGGGGTGGGGTGGTGGATGTGGAGATGAATGAATGGAGGCATGTGGGAAACCCGAGCACTGACAACACCCACTGAATCTACAACAATAAGAGCACAGCACGCCATGAAAATGGATCAACTGAAAGTTATCAACTTTTCACAAGGTTTTTCCTAAATCCCTTCAGTGTTTGCATTCATTTTAGCAAAACAAACAACGTCTAAAGGAATAAAAGAAGGAGAACAAAAAATGAAGGTAACAGAGGTTAAAGCTCTGACAGTTAATCTAATGTCTAAACTGGTTGTAAGATATTTAGAGAAAACGAAAAAAAGAAAAGAATTATAGAGTTTGCTGTTATGTCAGATTTGTATTTCAGGAGTTTTCAGTCTGTTACAGCCACAATATGAAAGTTTTGGACAGAACAAACAGACATACTGATGATTCATACTCGTAGAGCCTTACTGGGGAGGAAAGTCATTATGACTCATCCTCTGGGGACCACGAAGTAGTTGTTTAGATATTTCAGTCTGGACCAAAGTGGTGGACGGACCAAGCTGGGAAGCTAAAAATGGCAAAAAATGTACATTTTCTCCTGCGGTGGAGCCGGAGGTGATGTCATGGGGGGATTGTTACCTTCTTAGGGTTTGTTAACCCAAACCCTAAGACGTCGATAACGTCAGATCATAAAACGCTAAGCGCCAGTGTTCTTCAAATTAGGTGCTTCTCTTATCGTTTTCATTCTTCACACAACTTCTTCTGCAATATTATAAATAATTTTCAGCAAAGTGTGAACTGTTATTACCACTAGTACATTTCATGGCGTTCCCTCCTCTCTTTGGCAGCAGGCTTCTCACCCAGCCTTAATGTGGCCACTGGGACCAGCATGAATATTTTCACCTTCAAATGTGGTCACACAAATCTGCATTAATATGGAACCTTGTGGATGCAGAGTTTATTTTTTTATTTATTTTCATTGAAACCGATTCACTTCAGTTTGGGATTTTTAGGATCAAGTGTCTCAGCAGCCAAAAGAGGAACTGCCTCTCAAGATTGTGATGGTTTCCACTTGAATCAGATCAGTCTGGCTTCTGTAAACTCCACAGTTTGTAACGCTTGAAAATACCCAGTTTGTATAGAGTGTCATCTGACCACATTAAAAGGCAGACGTGTTAATGGCTGTTCTGTATGACCACACTAGAAGATGTGATAATTGTTTCAATGTGGGGATAACGGTGCACAATTTCAGACATTTTCTTTGGAAGGCAGTGCTCTCGGCTGTAAACACCGAAAGTGGCAGAATCAGTTGATTGAAATTTTTAAGAAAGAGCTATAGAGAAAATTTCAAACCCTGACTCCTGTCTCATGAGGTATACCGGCCCCTTGATGGGAGAGAGGCAGAAGCAAATACACTTCAGGTTATTTCATTGTCACTTCATGCCTCAGCCACAATGATTGTTTTTTTGTTAGGCTTCTCAGAAAAGCCATTATGTTGGTATGTGGCGTGCACGGTTTGCAACCTGAGGGCTGAAGGCGTTAAGATGTTTAAAATATCAAACATTCACATCTGTTTTTCGCAGATTTCAGGTAAAATTCTAAGAAAACCAACAAAATGAAAGAGCGCACCACTGCTCATACCTGAGAGCTGGATCCAGCTGGTTCCTTCAGGCAGCTTCACGTCAGCCCTGCTGTTTGCACACCTGGAGAGCCTGTTGGTTCACAGATAAACATGTGGCAACACGCCGCAATGCTGAGAAAGCTCTGTGTTTGTGCTCTCGCTGAACTCCTTCACACTTCTGACTAAAAAAAGCACGCAAAGACACGTGTAAGAAGTACACTGACCCGAGAAACAAACACATGATTTAAGATAAGTGAAGTGTTTGTTTAGGAGACGTGACTCATGCATGCAGAGTCTCAAACAAATACAGCACTTTATTTTTATTTATCAGACAAGCATCACATGGCTTCTCAAAACTGCAACAGACTTGCAAGCTAGTTCACTTTGCAGTTCTCAGTGCTCAATTCCAATTTAATGCCCAGGTCAGATTTTGTTGATTTACACATTATTGTTTAATTGTGTCCCATATCAGACTCCAGAATGAACTGTCCACGGCTTGAAAGAGACCCGCAAAAGAATAATACAACATCCCATGCAAGAATGCTGTCATGTGGAAGTAAACATGGAGGCCACAGATGTTACTTCATACCTGCCAAACAGGAGACTCACATTTATCATTGTCCTCATCCGGTTTTCTCCCAAGATATACCATCCATCCATCCATCCATCCATCCATCCTCAACCGCTTATTCTGCGTGCAGGGTTGCGGGGGGCTGGAGCCAATCCCAGCTTACATTGGGCGAAAGGCTCCCAAGATATACTTTATTTTAATTTTATTTATTGTACTTTTATTGTCACATACACATACATGTAGCTAAGTTAATTCTCTGCATTTAAGCCGTCCCTCAAGGGAGCCGTGGGCAGCAGCTGTGCAGCGCCCAGGGACCAACTCCAGATCTCTATCAGTGTCACTGGTCAATGACACTGAGTGAAGAACCTGACATGATTTTGACGGTGGGGGAAACTCCACACAGAAAGGCCGGGACGACCTTGAACCCGGGACCTTCTTGCTGTGAGACCACAGTGCCATCCACTGGACCACCGTGCCGAAACAATATGTTCACAACTTTGTGTTCTTTTTATTGCATTTATTACCACTTCTGGTGCTGTACAGCGTATATATGCCCTTGCTGTCTCTCTCTCTTTCTCTCTCTCTCTCGCTACTGTTTTCGCCCAGATAAGTAGCACAAGATCGCTGGATTGTTCATGCTGTTATAAACAAATCTGATCTGAGTCACACATGAGCAAAGAAATCTGATTTGGGTCACTTTGGCTGCAGTCTGAACACAGTCTTAACTAAACTGAGAACAGAACAGTCTTAACTAAACTGACTGACTGATAAACTGACTTTTATTACACATAAAGTATATTAAACATTTGATTATCTCAAAAATGCACTTTCTTCATCAAGTTGACCTTTTAGAGATAAATGGTTTACAATATTGTGTGCTTGAGTGTTAAGTTCCTTTTCCTGTGGGATGATTTCCCAGCAGCAGCAACATCAGAGGCAGAGTTTCATCTGTATAAACAGAGTGAGTCACGATGCAACGGTGTCTCATTTAATACTAACGGGGGTCTTAGTGGTTTACTTTGATCAGGCTGCTGCTGCATTTTTACACCACAGTCCTTTCTTAGCAGAGTTAACTTAAGTGCTAAATGAAAAAGTAAGTTGTTTGTTCTTTTACAAGTTGCCACGTGTCGCACGTGTAAATGTGTTTCTAGCAGGTTTTACAGCGCTGCTCCGCTGCTACACGGGAGGAGAAAGAAGACAAACAAGTAAATGATTTAGAGAGCGGCAGCACTCAGCACATCTCTTCATGTTTGACACAGTTCGACCGGCCAAGTTGTGGGATTTCCAGCCCTGCAGCTGCTCTGTGTCCCCGGGAGACTGTAGGAGGTTGGAGGGAAATCAAACATCACTGCCAGCGATTCAACACCAATCCTCCCCCCTCCGCTCTCATTCCCTGCCAACAACCTCTTGACCTCCGTCTCCATCCAGCTCTCTTACTGTAATCCACAGCAGTAATGGTTTTAGGTTACCATGGAGTTCGGTTACATTCATGTCACTTATTCTCTTTAGCTCAGACTATATTTAGGCCCTTTACAGCTACAGTTTTTATTGGTTTAAGACGCAGCAAATCACTTTTTACTCCATCTGAAGGTCAAAAGGACAGATATTATCTACCCATGCAGAAGTTGCTGAAGTTTTGAGATTTCTGCTGGACTTTTCTCCATTAAGTCGACGATATCTCTTCAGTAACTTGAGACTTGAGATTTGTCTTTACTGATTTAAGACTTGAGTTGGACTTTTCTTGGTGTGGCCTTGATTAACTTGAGACCTGAGTCACGTTTACCTGAAACTTTAACTTGTCTTGGTCCTGCCACTTGACATGATCGTGTATTGATTAACTTGATACTTGATCTTGTCTTGACATCATATTAACTTGATACTGTGCAAACTCACCGTGCAGCATGGTCCCAATACACTTTACAAGGAATACACAGAATAAAATACAAAAAAGTTTGACTGGACAAAATGCATCTCTGGAAAATACTACTAGGGGTTGAAAAGAACAATTATTGATAATTGTTTTTTGCAATTGTTTCCAGTGTGTATTTTCTAGAAACACTGAGACTTCCAGCACTGCTGAGAGCTTTGACTACCCTCAACATACATCCATACAGTTGATATCTGTATAGCTTATTCTGTTGCAGCCTTTGTCAAATTTGGTGCATTGTTTGATCCACATATATTATGAAATGTTCAATCAAAGCAGCGTCATGATTATTAACCCTCCCCTGTATGTGTGTGGAATATTAACACAGCGCCTGGACAAGCAAGGCACCATGGGACGGCGGAGACAGGCTCAGCAGAGCAGATGTGTGATTGGTGGCGACAGGGTGGTTTGTGTGGGAGAAAATGAAGGCTGGCAGCACTAATAGTGACTCTTTTTCATCTTGCTGCTCTGTTCACCGCTCTGCTCAGTACACAGATCTCCTGAGCTGCTGTGTGTGGAGCTAAATCATACGGTAAGATTTAACGTAATCCTGTTTATGATGTTTTCTGCAAAAATGTCCATAGTTACATTTTATCAAGTCATGTGATTAGGGCCACATTAGGAAAAATAAGGTTAGAACAGAAGATATTTAATGAATTCTTCAACATGTCGTGAATTATGCTTGTTTGCTGTCTTGCTTTTTTTGGGAGCTTTATAAAATATCGTATAGTGTTTCTCTATACAGCCCTCATAACAGTAGGATTAGATTATAATAAAAAATACAACTATATCTAATGTAGAAATAAAGAGCAAGAACAAAAAGACAAACTGTAAAAATAAAACTGATGTGTTTAATTTGATTGTCAAGTTTTACTGTCATCTCCTCCATGCTGTTGAGAAGAGTAGTTTCATCTCTTTTCCTGCAGAGATGGACCTCCACTGTCAAGTTAACAATAATAAATATAAAACGTTTGGTTACACACAAAACGAAAATGAAAAGAAATGCAATGTAAGATCCTGAAGACGAGATGTTTTCAGTGGTGTATGAAGACCTTACATAATGAACCATTGTGTTTTTATTTCCTTAGAATAAGACAATTATATGTACATAACTGCGGGTCCCCCCTTCCATGGAGGTCGCTGTATTGTGTCATCATGTTTCTACAGTAGCTGAAAAAGGACAAACAGCGCTACAGAGCATGTTTCGTCATCACGGGGTTCTTCTTCTGCTTGTTTAATTCCGGCAGTGTAGACACCCGTCACTACATTGAATGCATACATAGAAGAAGAGAGTCTGAGTAGTCATCTGGTTTTCAGAGATGGAAGACTGATGTCGGACAGATGTTTTCAAAGCGGCGCTAAAGTTGTCTGTTTCCTGCTGGACAGGTAATTAAGTGAGTCGGACTTTAGCGATGCAAATGAAAACTGTTGTTTGATAGCTTTAGCTGGAAGATGGGCATAATCACAGAGAAAACTGATGTGTTTCTCCTGTCAGTGGTGTAAAATATGTAGCTGGATTAATTTCATAGCCTAGTTATTCTCCAGCACTCTGTTTTGGTTTTGTCGGTCATGTTCCTGAGACAATCAACTGAGCACTAATTCACGTGCTCAGATCAGCTAGCTAACCTTTACTGCCCTTGTAGAAAAAATTTGTAGTTGGATTGTAATTTAATGTAGTTCTGCTCCAGTGCTGTGCTATGACTTTGTTACGTGGACAGAAATGTGCCCTTACCTTTGTGAGACAAACCGCTGATGAACATTATTAGCAATAAAACTGTAACAGCAGGGAAGCTCAGATAAGTGGCTAAACTTCACATTTTTCTTCCCTGGTGGAAAACATGTATTTCTTTTTACTACTAATGGTGATATATAACAAGACTGTGTGCCTATCCAGTGACCAATAATCAATACTTTTCGCATTTGCAATAAAAAAAAAATCTTATTTATTGCTTACCTATTGCTTCCCACTGTGCATACAAATGTGTAATTTGCACATGCTAAATGCCCATTAAAAACGTTGCACGCTTTACCACAAGCTGAAATTATGGCTGTCAGTACTACTTTGTGTTTCTGTTGTATTCTAAAAAATTTTGGTAAGATTTGCATGCTTATCTAATTAAGCAAAGCGAGAGGAGCCTTGATCCTCACCAGTCAGTGGTCAGGCTTGATGCACTAGATGTGATAGTAGGAAACGGCAAAGTTTGTCGAATTCATACGTAGACATGTTTAACCATGCACAAAGACTGGGGGGCAGGGGAATCCACAAGGGCCACCAACGTGAAAAAGTACACCTTTCAACGACTGCAAAGCTGTCTAATTTATGCTAGCAAGCTAAAAACTAACTATTCATATAAAATGTTTCAGAACAGTTTTTTTTTTTTTTTTTTTTCAGAGAATGCACTGATATGGAAAGTGATCACTAGGAGAAAGTATTTTGTATTTATCAGATTCTTTCTTTGTATTATAAAGCTGTGACAGCCCTGGCTGTATTAATGTTTGCTAGTGTTTTCCCAGGCTGATCTCTGCTGTGAAAAAAATCTAATTGATGTCATGTCCATGGCGCTTTCTTACAGACACATGTGTTTTCACTTCTTTCCTCTCTAAGCTCTCATTTTTCTTAGCTGTGGCCAATTTGTGCGACTGACTGTATCCGGGAAACGGCACAACATTAAACATGGTCTCCCTTTGAAATGGTGATATTGAATGTCAAAATACCTCCCTCATAATTGATCAGTCATCTTTAATGCTCCCATTAAGGGACAGAAATGTGGGTTTAATTACTGTTGTGTGTAAACTTATGGAGCACGCTGCTTATTAAATACAAGTCCTGCTAACAGGAGTCGGCTGATCTGCTGTGCTAACTGCAGTTGGAAGCTTTGTTTGTAATTATGGGTTTTTTATCGTGAGATCTGCGAGTACAACTCATTTCTCAAATATGGGTGAAGCTGCCAGTGTTAAGTTAAATTTTACAAGACAAGATGCTAACATGTTCATCATGACAATGTTTAAATACTGATGTTTAGCAGGTGCAACGTTTATCATGGTAGCTTAGCGTGCGAGTGTCATTCATGGTGTTAGATCGTCTGGGGATCTGAGGAGGGTTCATCCAATAGTTGTTGAGATATTTCCTTCTGAACCTTAGTAGTGGACAGGTTGATGGATGATATTGTCATTATTAAAAACACGCTGCTAGCACGGCTGGAAACAGAAATTTGCACAGTGAATATCTCAAATGACTTTAGTGGCCACCTAATTTTTCTTTTGGCATCAGCCACGGTATAAAATGTTACTCTCACACTGGATATACTTAATCTAATGCTTGTTGATATTACATTTCCTAATCCCATTCCTGCTCCCTAGAAGATGAACTCTTTAGATCTGAATGACCCCATGACCTTTCCTACAGCACCACCCCTCACCACAAACGTGTTTTTAGCTCCACTCCTGATATAGACCTGAACAGACCATGTCTTGCTTCATGTTTCAGTTACCATTTCTCTTTCACACTGATCTCGCACTCAGTGACAACACAGGAACTTCTTGCAAATAGATAGGAAAGGTTGCACTGAGTGAAGATGCCTTCCAAGATGCGATTCAAGAATCCTACATTCACAACCCCTTTCATCCACAAGTTTCTATTTGTTGTGGCATTGAAGCATGAAAAGTCCATAGTCCAAGTGAAATGTATCTCTAATAGCAGCATTGGGCCTCATTTTGCAAGGCTAACCTCAATGCTTATGTTTTATGTTGATATATTTCAACCATCAAAAGTATTCTTGCAATTACCCTCCTCTTTATTTAGGTCTGTAATCAAATACCAATATCGCTCTGCTCTAGACCTCTGCATCAATCTATCTATAGGATAAGAGGAATATTTCAAGCATGAGAAGGATTGTGAGCGTCTCTGGCCTCCTGAGTATGTGCTTGTCTATCATCATCATGACCTCCCCCTCCCCTCTGTCCCCGAATCAAAACATCAGATGACAGCTGGCAGCAACCATTCCTGCCGCGTCTGCCAAGGCTACACCCTTGAGGAGAGTGTTGGTGATTTCGGAGGGTGAAACAATTGCGCATGACTTCAAACCAAAAGCGAAAGCCTGTGTTGCCGTCTGTCAGTCACTGTTTCATCATTTTCTTTTGGAACCAAGACGGGCCCTGATCTGCACAGCGATTCCCGTGACACAGAAGCAGGCTAGTCCTGGATTAGGAATTAGACTGGTGGATCTCCTTTATCCCATCTATGATGAGCTGCAGTATTTCAGAGCAACAGGTCTGCTGACCATGTTATTTATAAAAGCAAACATAGAAATTAGTTCCCTCCGAATCTGAGCAAAGTTTATTAAAGAGATTATCTGAGGCAGTGGTTCCCAACCAGGGGGTCCAGACTCCCACAAGGGGTTACAAGATAGACATGAGGTGTCACAAGATGATTGAGATGATAGGACATTTCCAAAATTATGGCACTTTAATCTGGTATTTGCTTTTGTGTCTTGAAAATGAATTTAAAAAATATAAAAAGGTAAAGGTAGTTTGGTGTTTGATGGTGTTTATGTATGAATATCCACAGAAATGTTCATGGAAATCTGGGCCCGTTTATTAAACTTCTACTTCACTTACAAACATAAACAGTGTTCTCAAACGTTTTCTCTCACACCCTCTTTTAGAAGCTGAAACCTGTTCAAGCCCCACAACACCAGCTTAAGTGTATATTATTTTTAATCAACACCACACACAGGCGATTGAAATAAAACAAAACACTCATGTCAGTAAAATAGCCTGGCTTGTATCAGAATCCTTTTTATGTTTATGCCACCACATGAAACACATTGATGCAACTTTAGGCCTGCTCAACATCCATGCAAAGGAGGTGCAGTGGTACTATGCCCACCCACGGGTGCCTGCCCCCCACTTTGGAAACCACTGTTATAAAGAGTAAACAAGGTCTTTGGTGTAAGTCACTTGATAACTCATACTCTGCAAAGGGTATGTAGTACACTGGCAGTAATGGAGCAGGAAAAAAACTGTGTGAGCTTTTTATGTTTGCACATAAGTTCACATGTAAGCTTAAACTATCGAATTCTGACTTCTGCATGTTGCTTCAACTACCATTATACTGACCATAAACACACTGTCTCTGCACTGCAGCTGCCTGGGATCTACACTGAACCCCCCCTCTTAAGTTCCACTCTTAAAGTGGTAAGAGTAATGATAAAGTGCTTTAATTGTTAAGTTTGAATCCATAAGTATAAGTGAAGGATTTTGCTTTCATTTGTCACTGTAGTACAAAATTGGTCCAGGGCACACATTCACAAAAGGATCTTATTTCACCCCCAGGAGTCCTCCTAAAGCTAAGAGTTTCCTATTCACAAAGCTGCTGAGAGCAACTTTTAGCTTAACTCCTCACAAGTGAACTTCTTCACTCTGTCCACAGTGATGTCAGTGTGTTAGTGAATGTGAAATCAAATATTCACCAATACACAGGAGCATGAGAAACAACAAGAATCTATGCATGTTTTATTCAAGCAGAGAAACTGTATTTTTCTGTTGTCCAAGTAGCATGGAGTTCTGCAAACGGTCACTTCTGGTGTTATTGGATTTTTTTGATTTGTTGGTGAGCCGACTGAATCCTTTACCTATGAGACGTGTTACCTGCAGAACATTACTGACAGAGACCAAAAACTCAGGAGTCCTGGATTTCGAACTTAACACGCCCCTTATTGTTAGGAGTTTCTCCTTGCTCTGCCAGGTAGGAGCTACTTTTTAGCCTTAGGATGTTTTGTGAATATGACACCTGATGTCTTTGTTGACCAACCTTCTAACTTTGCAATCTTCTGGTTAGTATTAGATATCACTAGAGTTGAGTATCATTTAAAATTTAACCAGTACCCTTAAAGTGATACCGATAAAGTGATACCAATAGAGTACTTAATTTGATACCTTTAAAATGCCACATGTTGAAGTCACAGTAGTTGATTGGTAGTCTATTATTATTATTATTGTTGTTATGGACAAGCAAGGTTATGTATTTAATTTTTTTCTTGTGTCAAATAACTGTTACATAAAAGTATTGTGCAATTGTATCAGATCCTCCCCAACCTAGGGTTTAATTAGTTCATCCTCATACGGGGAAAGACTACATCTAGCAAATTTTTATAGGCCTATTTGAATAAGAGAGGAGGAGTGAAATAGTTCAGTGACCAAATAAGTTGTGGGAAAACAAATTTAACGTACTTTTTTGATATACTGGGTTTTTGTGGTCGATAGTGTTGTAGTACTTGAGACCTGTCTTGGTCTTAAGACCACTTTTTGATGGTCTTGGTCTCATCTCGGACTTGACCACCTTTGTACTCGGTCTTGTCTTGGTCTCGGACATTGAGGACTCGGGATTTTATTTCCAGTCAAGACCGTAACTTTGGGAATATCAATAAATTGCTTTTGCATTGTCTGATTTGTTAACATCCTAACTTTGATTGGAAGTAAAACATGTTGCTTCAAATGCAACCAATAACCCTAATCAATGAATGTCACCACTCCCTGTGATGCTTACGTGCTCTTAGTGTTTGTATGTGGGTGTTTTAATGGGAAAGTGGATCTTTCAGATCACTTTGAGAACTACCTATGATCTTGTTCCTGATTTT
This sequence comes from Micropterus salmoides, assembly GCF_014851395.1. NCBI lineage: Eukaryota > Metazoa > Chordata > Actinopteri > Centrarchiformes > Centrarchidae > Micropterus > Micropterus salmoides. The sequence goes on from NW_024040596.1 coordinate 28,712,461, forward strand.
ATTGAGTGCCATGCAATGCAGGGAGCTGGTCTTGGTCTCGACTGGTCTCAGCCCCTAAAAGTCTTGGTCTTGTCTCGGTCTCGATAAACTCTGGTCTTGGTCTTGACTTGGTCTTGGTGTGGGCAGTCTTGACTACAACACTAGTGGTCAATATCATAAAGGTATCGAGTAGTGATACCCATCAACCTCTCAGCATTGTTAGTAGCTGCAGTGAAACCTCCCTCCTCCTAAAGGGTCCTTAACCTTAAATAAAAGAACTGAATCACCTTGGGTGTCCATTGTCCAATTTTACTTATAATAATAATTAAATGTATTAATGAAATTGAAGAACAGTAGCATGGAGATATTGCTTAAAGTACAATTTTGCATATTACTTCTCATCTAATTTAGTTAAAGTAAAAACAAACATATCTAATCCCCAAAAATAATTAATTAATTTTGACTGTGAGAATGTCTTGGTCGCAGTCCAGTCTAATGACACTGCTCCCCAGATGGATGAGTTTGTCACTGTCATGTCTGAACATGCCTGAAAAATGGGGAGATGATGAAAATACCTGTGACAGGTAATACTTTATTCAGCTCACTAAGAACCAAATGCATTCCTCCACACCAGAAATAAAACCATTTTATCATCAATAAAACATCAGCAGCGTGTCAAAAATACTTTCCTGTCTCTTAATGGAAGCTATAATTTGAAATATGAAAGACAGGAGTAAAATGATGCATTTACTTAATTCTCATTTCAGTTGTTGCAGAAACACATTTTTATGTTTAAATTTATACAAACGCAACAATGAAATTAATGTTCACAGACTTCATTTGTTTATATACTGTAAGTATAAACATGGCATTTGCATTTTTCCTTCGACATTTAACTGGCTTTATTTGTCATTTAAGATGCACACATTAGATAGACAAAGTGGAGATGCTCACCATCAGAAAATGCTCTGCTGCTCTGACACTTCTTAAAAGAACAAAACAAGACACGATCAGACTATCTGTCGATAACTGGCTGCAGGGAAATAACAGGGAAAGGTTTGTTTGAAAGCAGTGCTTCACTGTCAGCTTGTGGTTTGGTCTTCCAGGAAGGCCTGTAGATGTGTAAAGCAGGAAGTGATGAGCAGTAAAACGTGTGGGCTGCAGGAGTGATTCAAGAACAGACGCAATTTCCCTTAAAGAAGGCTTATCTCTGTTAGAGGCCTTTCAGTTCCCTCCCTCCCTGGATCTGAGATGACGCCCTCTTCCAAATGTTCTTGGGTAAAAAAACCCCAACATTTTGTAGAATCTTCTGAGCGCACTTAAGAGTCACATCTGCGCTGTTTCAAACCAGAAAACAGCAGACCTCAGGTCAGGAGGGCGTGTACTTCTTGGATGTCGAACAAGTCAGGGCTGGTGTTTGATCAAACGCACATGTGTACACACCCCTTAAGTGACGTGGCTGCAGCCTCACGTAGCACACTTCTGCATCATCACTTTCCAGCCCTTCCGCAGAAGCCGCACGTCACAGCGAATAATTTCCTGCAATGTCATCAACAACCTCAAACTACCTCAGAAAGGAAGAAAAGAAACAGAAGCCTCTTTGCTGTAAATGTGGAAGCACGTTTCAAAACCAAACTTTTAGTGCGTAGTATTATATTCTGAACAGGGTGCAGCCCTGTGTGAGCAGGGGGATCTATTTCATATCTTGGTTAAAAACATAGCAAAGCAGGATTATTACTACAGTACTTGGCAGGGTGATAAATCACCTCTTCACTTGGCAGCTCTGTTGACTCACTTCCTGCCGTCTAAAATATAACTTTACAAGCCACTGTCAGCTGGGCCAAAGACCTGTTGATGTGGGTGTCTAACTGCCAGTCACGGACCTTGACACAAAACATTATGACTTTCAGATCTGATGATCAAAGCAGGAGAGTTGAAGGGGGAGTGTGGATTGATCAACATGAGACGAAGATAGAGTATGAGGTGACAGTGACAGGCGCATGCATGTTATCAAAATGATGATAAGCTGCAACATGCATGTTACACACAGATCATGGAGGCAATTAAGGGACTTTAAACCAAGTGCTGCAATTTGCCTACAAAAGCTGTGAGTTCAAACTGAGCCACGCTAAATCTAAAAAAATATGTGTATAATGTCTGTATGTTGAGGTTTGTCTGTCATTATCTCTGATGTCAATCATGAACAAACACCCATAAATCCTATTAGAAAAAAAGATTCTCCACCTTATAATGGGAGAACTTGCCTGAGAATCATCAGGTTTTTAATTTTTCTTTAGTATCAAACTTGATTTTAGCCTGTTCTAAGCCACTATTGAGCAATTTTAAAAACTACACACTTGTATAACATCCTTAATGATGACATAAATGCTTGCCTGAATGCTTTAACTGAAAACCTCGCTGCTTTAAGAAGGGAGCAGCCATTCTTAGCTGCTTTGGACAAGCAGTGGATTTACATCCTCCAGCTGGAGACACCTCCTCCACCCACCTCCCTCCCGAGCTCTCCTGACCCCTCCACAGCTACAGCACAAAGGGAGGGGCACCCTCTTATCTCGGACCTGAGCCTGAATAGCGATGTTTTCCTGGGAAACCTCCACTCCAGTGGGAAAGGACAACAGATCCTTTGTGGTATTGCTCTCCCCCGCCTTTAACCCAACAACCAAACCCCCACCATGTCAGGCATGCAGGAACCACTACCATTGGCTGACCACCCTCCATCTCACTCTGTCTCACTCTCTGTTGTCCTAAAATTCCTCCATCCTCCACCTGTGGTTGACAGAGATCCAGCCGGCTCATGGCTGTGTTGTACGCCTGATAAATAGTATTCAGCTCACAGTGAGCCAGATTCTGCAGTTCTTTTTCTCTCGCCCTCTTCTTGTTTGAGAAACAAAAGCGGTTCCACCTGTCCCACTTTATACAAAGGCAGCTGAATGAGGTGAACTCTTCGCCGGGGATGTTTGTTGCGCAGGTCTGCTGTAACGCTAGCTTCCCCAGATTTAACCAAACCCGACATCACTCATACTGTACTCAGATCCCAGACAAAAGCCACTGGTTGAATGTTCCAAGTGGAACTAGACCTAGAAACAAAGGCCCAGCTTGGCTTCAGCCCCAAAGATCTCTATACAAGTCAGCTGATGCTAACAGTTATTTATAGGGTAGGTTTTGCTTCAACATTTAAGGGGACACATTAAGTGATGTTTTAGTCATTCAGAACGGCATTCTGGGGACATTTTCTGCACCAATTATTGGCGGAAATGTCTTTATATATAAATAGAAACACAAACAAGTTACAGTTCACAATATAAAATCTCACACGAGTATTCCTGCCGACGACACCAAAATGTGATGGCAATTGTTATTTAAATTCTTTGAGGCAAACACTTGTCTTTCTTTCTTGGGTTTATTCAATCATCTGCAGATGGACTCATAGCAACACACGTCATGTACATGTGTGCTCGAAGGAGTGAGGAGAGAGCTATTTATCCAGCTTCAAAGTCAAGCAGATCATCTCACAGAGACATGTTATGTCCCTGAAGTCTGAGTAGCACAGAGGACAGAGATGCTTTGACTGTTAACGTTTACACAGATCCAGCGCCACATCACGTACGAGTCTCTCTGAGTCCAGGGGTTACATGAATCAATAAAAATGGTAAACACATCAATATGTTTGGACTACTATTACAACCCCTTAGACTCTTAACTCTCTGAAGACTGCTAATACACAAATACACAAACGTCAGTCAGCCAAAACACGTGACACTTTATGTGGAAAATGTCCCACCATGACAGTAACCACACTTTGCTAACTTTTCGACAGGGGCCTCTTGTCATTGAAGGGTTGTCTCTATTTTAATGCCTCTTGTATTTTATTATCATCCGCCTCCTCCATCACTTCAGCTTATATTTAGCGGATACAGAATTTGCCCATTTGGGTCACCGCTGTCTGACGCTGGAGTACTTTTCGCAAAGGCTTTTTACTCTCAGACTCCAGGTTATCACATGAAGGTTAGTGGGTCTTCAAACTGCTCCTCCATTTACCTGATGGCTGCTGGCTCCACTCCCAACAGAGCGTGATGGGAACATACTTTTAGTGCAATATTCTTTCAAGGTTGAGAGCAGTAGTGAAAGTGGCTCTGGAACTATTTCTGGTTTTATTGTAACTTTCAAATTAATATTTTTGGCTTGGGATGGATGTTAAAAATGCGGCTTGCTGCGCCACATTGCCATGCCAGGATAAACACTTGCTTCTTGTTTCTTTTTAAACAGTGATGGTACATTGTGATTTGGATCCACGGATATGTGACCGCAGGGCTGCATGGACTGCAAAGAAACAAAGCAGCAGGTTTTTCAAAGGCCACATTGATGTCATATCTTACTGGCCACTGATACTTTATCACAGAAACTTCACCCCCCCCCCACTGCAAATATTTGGGTTAGTTTGCTACACAATGTCAAAGAGAAGAGTTAAACCTTTTGTAAAGTCTCAGACGAACAACTGAACCACTACACTAATCTGATATCCTGTCTGAGCGGAAGGAAACCGCCACTTTGCTGATTATCTCACACATTACTCAAGAGTTTCACTCTGATCGTCTGTTGATGGAAGTTTACCGACATAGCAGATCGTAGCAGAATTACTGTCATATTAGTGCTAGGCACAGTTTACGTCATTTGCCAAAGTGTAGACCCAACTCAGAAAGTAGTGCAATGTTTCTGTAATGCTGATGAAATCAAGAGGTCCAGGGTGTGGAGGTAACACAGAGAGATCACAGATCCCATCTCATACCTAATCAATGACTAATGTTGACCTTCGTAAAACATAAACAAGTGTTTTAGCTGGCCTATATTCACGTTTGTAGTTGTTTTTTTATCTTAAAAACGTAAAAAGGCAAAATCCATTTTTAACAAGCAACTCAAATATAGACATATAACAACATTCTCATGACTTAAACTTCAGTTGAAATTTGAATGCTCATTTTTTGTAAATATAAAACAGTTTAAAGTAAATATAAACTGTAATGATACTGGATCTGATTGCATTGTTGGTAATTTATGTATTTGTGGAAACAGCATCTTAAGGATCTGGGTAGGTGTTTGCAGGGATTGACTCATATTTGAGAGCGGGTGTTTCTGGGAGACACACTGTAAACTACCGTGGCGCTCCACCAACTAGACAATGTCACACTGCAAAGCCTACGAACGCTGATGCAAGATCATTTTCCAACTTTTGTAAAAAACCCACAGTGTTCACTTTAATTTCTTTGCAGTTAAATAGCGGCAATTCATAACAAATGTCACTTTTCATATAGAGCAGGTCTAGCCATACTCTTTGTAATAGTATTTACAGAGACCCAAAAATTCCCGCCATGAGCAAACACTTTGTGACAGAGGCAAGAGAACTCCCATTTAGGAGGAAGAGAAACTTTAAACAGAACCAAGACCCAGGGTGGGCGGCCATCTGCCTCGTGTTATGTTAATGTTAGGATATGTATCTTGCTGCTAAGCTTGTAATCCACTAAGGAAGTGGAAGCTGGTCAGCATTGATTATTAGGTAATATTAACACTAATTTCAACACATCCTCACACCTAAACAACAAAATAGGTACATTTTTAAGTGTCCCTAAATGGCACGTACGAATGTTGGCAAGTACCAGTTCACCAACAGGCATGCCGGACCTTCCATAAGTTATGGAAGTCACACGACATTTAACACATGGTACATGTTGTGAAACAATGGTAGTTTGGTTATGTTTAGGAAAAGATTGTGGTTTGGGTTAAAATAAGTAATAAGTCATCTTTATTTAACTTAACACATGTCACCATTGACTTTGTTCCACACGGGACTCCTGAAAATCCTGAATTTACTTGACTCATCCATCCACCCCACCACCTCCTTACATGGATTTTTCGCTCTTTATACAAGGCCACCTGTCTTCTTTTACCACTAGAGGTTGCAGCCTAACCATACAGGTAAATATGGGTCGCAATTAACTGCTGCATAATCAACCTATACGGACGTTTTTCTGGTGAGGACAGGCTGACTGATTTCCACTACACAACATCATCACTTCCTGATGTTGTTAAATTAATTTTGAGTTACTAAAGCTAGTGGAACTGTGGCTAGCCAAAAACTGATGTCAGGACTCTATAATCTCACCCTGTTGGCAGATTGTTTTCAATATTTTGAGTAAAAACCAACAGGATTAAATAACTCACACAGTGATTTGATAATGCTTTTACCCCTAGCGTGTCAATAAAATGATTGCATACACGCTGAATAGTAAGCACATGTGGCTTTGTATAATGGGAATATGCAATTCTAATCTGTGAGAGCGTGAGGAGAAAAGATCAGTTACAATAATCAGATCAGGGACGGATTGAAGCAGGAAAAGGCAGGAAAGGGAAATCAAGGATTTGAGATTTCACCTCATTTAATCAGCAAGAGGCTTCCAAACAAGACAGGACCACTTCAGTCTCCATTTAAATATTTTACATCATTCCCTGCATTTTAATATGAGCTCACAGTTGGGTGGGTGAAAGCACATCCATGGCTTGGAGGGGGTTCTTGTGAAATTTCTCAGACTCATGGAGAGCAGCTCATTCTATAATTTAGGGGTTGTGGGTTGTGAATGAACCACCTGCTGTGAAACAAGAGGAGAGTCATTTTCAACCATCTTTGACCCTACAGCAAGCTCCCAGTCAACAAGAGCAGCGCCCTTCAAAAACCGACCACAAACAAATATAGTGGAACAGTAAAAAGATCTTTGGTACCTTAATAGAAAATTTAGAAGGCAAAAAGAAAAGAAAGAAAAATATGTGAACCACAAATCTAACTAAAGACATAAATGACAGTTTCTGTCTGTTGACATGGATACTCTGGATTTCAATTCTATGTTGCTCGCCAAGGTATTTAAAAAGGAATCTGGGTTAAGAAATCCAGAAAGGCTCCTTGACAGCCACTGTCTGCTTTGACCAAACCTTATAAACATGATCCTTGTCAAGATGGCCAGAATGTTAAAATTTAAAAAGGACGGTTTGACAATAATTTAATAGAAAGCTTGAGAGAGCCTCCTCCTCACCAAAAAACTGCCGTTCAGGTTGATTATACCGCAGCTTATGACGACCCATATTTACATTTTATGTTAGGCTGCAACCTTTAGTGGCAGAAGAAGTCAGGTGATGTAATATAAAGAGTGACAAAATCGGTGTTCGGTGACATGGATGAATCAAGTAAACTTGACTCAAGTGGACTTTTACTCAGGCGACCGAGGTTCTAGTCTTGTGTGATAGAAAATCAAAGGTAACATGCTGTAAGTTAAAAAAGGTTTTGTAGATTACTTGCGTCACGCGACTTACATAACGTACTTATTTTAACCCTAACCACCATCTTGTCCTAACCAAGTAGTTCCTGTATGCCGTCTGCAAATCTCCTTCTGGTGTACCCTGATGCAGACATAGCCATCTTATCAGCTCACCTGGTCTATCAGCATGCTAACAAGTGTAATGTTAACTAACCAGGTTCAATCTACACTGAACAAAATTATAAAGGCAACACTTTTGTTTTTGCCCCCATTCATCATGAGCTGAACTCAAAGATCTAAGACTTTCTCTATGTACACAAAACTCAAATATTGCTGACAAATCTTTCAAAATCTGTGTAAGTGAGCACTTCTCCTTTGCCGAGATAATCCATCCACCTCACAGGTGAGGCATATCAAGATGCTGATCAGACAGCATGGGTATTGCACAGGTGTGCCTTCGGCTGGCCACAATAAAAGGCCACTTGAAAATCATTTATCACACAAAAATGCTATAGTTCTGTTCTGCTTGGTTGTAGCTTCTTAAATGTGAGTATTTGCCACTTTTCTCTGTTTTATATCATTGTAAACTGAACATCGTTGGGTTTGGAATTGCTGTTCGGACATAACAAGACGTCACCATAATAATTCACCATTAAGGAAATCAATTGTTAAATGCAGCTCTAGTGTTATAATAGCTTTATGACAGTGTGTGAATTGCTGCCTGTCTTAAATAATGTACATGCATTTAGTCGTCATCAATAATGCACTTACTGAATGAGATCACACCTCTGTGTCTCTTAGCAGTCTTTCCCTGGAGGATATGGAGGGTTTTAGGTTTCCTCCCTTATGTTTCTGCAGACCAGCTGATGTCACAAGCATCAACCCAAACTCTTGAAATGATTACAGTTTTCATTTTGGGTACCCTTGGCTGCAAATGTTTCCTAACAAAACGCAGACTTTGTAACAGGATATATATTTTATGTCCAGTAGTTTAAAGCTACTTGTCCCTCTAAGAACATAATGCAGTGGTCGAAAAATCTTTGCAAGTAATTTAATTCTCCTCTGAGAATCGAATTACCAGCAGTGTAAAACCGAACGGACACTTCACACTGAACACGACAGCTGACATTCTCATTTCTTCACCCAATAAGCTTTGAACGGGCACATCAAATCACCATTTAAACTAATCCATATGTTCTACTGCCAAATGTCTGTGTGTCTGTTTTACTACCCAGAGTATAATGCAGCTCCAGCTTGCTGCTGTTAGTGCCACTTTCTGCTTTAAAGAAGTCACGGTTAGATAGATTTCTTTCTACTGCCATGTTTTCAGAAATTTGTCTTTAAGCCTCAACTTGTGGTACAATTCATGATTACACAATATTAAAATGAAACATGCAATCACTTCCTAAATTACACATGTCCCTGCAGGGCTTTCTGTGCTATAGATCTCAAATAGATGACTCAGTTCATTAGTTAAACAAAATTGAGATGGTCTTAGGTCTCATTTTCAGTCAATCTGTTTCATCGTTTAGGTACCAAAGGACATGTTGCAGTATCTCTCTTCACTCACTAGCATCTGTTTATCTCATCACAGAGGTCATGGTCATATATCAATTATTTAATCAAAGGCATATGAAGTTCTTTTTTTTGACCTTTAGGGCTCTGCGGTCAAGTTAGCAACGGTTAGCAAGACTAAATATGCAACATCCATTTAGACTTAGTACATGTTAACATTGCAAAAGGTTGCATTTTGGTTTCACACGGGAAACAAAGGCCGGTCTCCTGGGTGAAAGTCCGGCTTCTGGACTGCCATCCACCCCAACCACCTCCTTACTTACTCTGACTTTTCTGTTAAATATCCTACACCTACCTTTAGCATTCAAAAGTGATGCTACATGGCTGTGCGTTACATACTGACACCAACGGGTCTTGACCAGGCGTCCATATGCCTTATAAAATAATTACAATTTTATGAAATGATTTTAGCCCTCTATAGTTAGATTAAACTTTTTATCCTGTGTATCAAGGATAAAAATCTGTTATTATTCTTTCTAGTGTAACTTCTTACCTTACATTTAGACCTCTCTCGCAGAAAAGCAAAGCCTGGCCTGATTCTTTAGACCACTTTAACTTGGACCAGTGCCTGGAGGACTATCCATATTGCACAACATTCACAGTGTGTGATCCTGAGAAAGAGCTATTTTACCGTGAAGGGAAAGTGGTATGTGCTGTTTCAAACAGCCTGATGATGAAGAAACATGGACTCATTCAGCTGGACAGAAACAAAGGTTATAAAAACAACTTTACTGGCAGACCGGACGGAGCTGACCTCTTCATGACCTCGTCTATACATCTGTGCTTTAAAAATAAAAAACAACTCTAGTTTCTCTTTTTAAACTTGCTTGTATTCTCTTCATTAATAATGTGATTTCTTTATCAGCGGGTTCAGGGAGAAATCAGCTGCTCGTCTTATTAAATTCGTAATGAGAGAGTCACTAAAAAGGGACAACATTAAAGTCCAATACATCACAGAATCAAACAGCTGACCCAATTAAATGCTCATCCAGTCTACTCAAGAATTTATGATTTGCTGTGATTTTACATACATGATGACAGATTTTAGCATTTTTTCATTACTTATTTATATCATTTTATTTTGTATTTTACAGAGTCCAACATTTTATAAAAATCTGCCTTTTCAGTTTTGATGTTTCTTGAGTGAAATTGGAAGTAATTACAGTTTATCCTCTGGGGGACCATGGATAACACTTTATTTTTGAGAAACCTTGTCATGGTACCAAGTCTCATCAAAATGACATCATCAACTACTTGATGTTACGATGGCCTTTGCTCATGACGGACAAGAGTCATTTTTCATATGATAGCAAGAGGTTGGTGTCAGGTTGAAGGAAGAAGGTTGCTTTAGGCATTTTTATTTTTTACAAATGCTGACAATTTTTAGGTGAATTTTGGCTTTTTTAACATAAAAAAAGTCAAGTGGTCACCAAAACAAATCGTAAATATCCTTTGGGGACCATGAATAAAAATATTTCCTGGCGATCTGGTAATAAGTTACACTTCAAGACACAATAATGAATGATTTGTTAAGGCAAACAAAGTGAGAATTTTTATTAAACAAAGATAAACAAAAAGCTTTAGCATAATTCTGACTCCACAAAGACCAAACATGCCTCCTCTGCCACAAAAAGCAGTAGGCTCCAGACATTTTGCCCTTAATTGCTCCTCTTGCCGTCCTTCTTTGTCTGGTGCATGACTGCAGAGGGGGGATGGCTGGCTGCCAAACAGGTCCCTAGTCCCTATAGATTGAGGGGGGTAGTTGTGACATTCCTGTATCCCTGAAAAAGCCACAGACAGCTGGTCGGGAACCAGCTGACCTGCGCTATGTGAACGCCTTTCTTTGCTTTCATCCCAAAACAATTGATGGTGACCGACTCAGTGGCCCTTTAATCCACCTCTCCTCTCTCCGAGCAGCAGTCACAATCTGACCTCTTTGTTCAGGCTGTTTGAGCTGGGGCTGTCTGCTACAGCTTATGTTTCATTACAGTCGTGTTAGCTGATCTTTACTGCCGCCAGAGAGATTCTTATTTTCTTATTATATTGTGGCTTTCTGAAACTTTAGATGTTCTGTCTTTCTCTGCCTTTTTGTTAACAAATGCAATTATTGATGACAGCTAAAATGTCTGTCAAGAAGAAACAGAGTCTACTGATTAAAAGGTCTCTGTGTCCCATATGCATACAAATCCACTTAAAACACACATCTGAACAGTTCTGAAACTGTAGTTTGCGATGGTGGCCGAGCTTTAGAGTGACTTTTAGCTCGTTGTCTATCGTCCAGCTGCAGCGTTACTGTTCTGGTTCACTCTTAGAAATCTCATAGCGTCATTTCCAGAGAAGAAGAAGGTGTAAAAAGCCACCGTAACACACAGAACAATTAGGGACTAGCTGGTGAATATAATGGAGCATTTAGCAGCTAAAGAGCCAGATATTTCCCTCAGGAGCTGGTGGAGACCAAACACAGAGCTAACAGAGAATACTTGACATACATTTATCAGGTGATACAAACACAACTCCACATGATTGATCATGTTGCTCCATAACTGATGGATGTGGAAATAAGCGGCTGTGTTCAATCAAACATACATATCAAACATATCAATTTAAATGTTGATGAAATGCCAATATTGAAAATTTATTTACTAGGATAAACCCCCTGAGATACACTCCTAACATATCACAAATCACTGTATAACTAGGATACCATAATGTTCAGCAAAGGAAATTAATCAAATCTTCCATCAGTCAATAAGGTGATCCAGATTAGGATTTGCCACAAAACCATCCTCCCTGAGCGGCCATGCTAACCACACACACCTGCAAATTTTTATTCTAATGTTGCACACAACTTGTTCCCGCTGCTGAAGGAACGCAAAGAGAAGCAGATATACTTTAGGTGTTGCTGAACAAAACAAACACACAATACAAAGAATGAATACAATGCAACAAGCAGTTCTACCGAGTATGTGCACCAGCTGATCTCTGATTGGACCGTTGCAGGATGACACTGTGCTGCAGCAGAAGCTGAGTCAGGATTTGTCATTTGCTGAAATGCTGTTTTGCTTGTGTTCACCTTTCTTTTTGTTTTCACTGAAATGAACGAAAAAGCCTGAGAGGGAGCGTACATCCAAAGACAACACGGAGGGGGAAGGGTGCAGGAGGCAGAGGCGTTCATGAGTAATGTGTTAATATGGAGAAACATGTGAACCAGTAAAACAAACTGTGTGGGAGAGAAAACCCTTCAAGCCATACTTCAAAAACTCTGCTACCTCTTGTACTTCTGAACTGAAAGCTGCTGTGTCGGTTGACACTCTGATAATGCCCATAAAGCCAAGTGACCACACACGGGAACAGAAACCCATCGTTAAAATGCAGCGTGGAATAATCCCATCCTCTCTGTGGATTCTCCGCCTTCCCGCCGAGAGGTGATAATGACTTGATATCTTCTGAGAGGTGTGAAGCTTGGAGTCACACTAAGGAACGGCTTTTCCTTTTTCACATGCCAGTTTCCTCTTTCCACATGCTGAATGTTGCCATGGCAATGGCCCAAACTATCAGCAACCATGCATAGCACAAAGACTTGAATGAGATTAGGAAAACGCAGATCCACATCAGATGGAGAGAAGCCGGTGAGCACATGAGGATAAAAGCTTTTAAGTAAAAGCCTTTAAGTAAATGTGCTACCTTGAATGAGTTGAAGGTTTCCTGATCATCCATGTATGAGTCAAACGCTCCTGATGAATCTCTTTTCCCACATTTTCACCTGAGGGTGGATGGTTTGGCTTTCAGTTCCTGCTCATCTACAGACATGATTGTTTCATGCCAGTGCCTGAGGGGCTCAAGACAAAGTCAGAATACACACTGCTGGTGTTCAGACAGCATTACATTTAAAACAATAGGCTGCGTTGGTGTTGAGGTATCAGTGAAACTATGAAATTTCATCCAGTAAATCCGGCGTTACTTGGAGCTTATAAGCAAATCTGACCTACTTGGTCAAATTCTCCAGAACAAGTATATAATATTTTATCACAGATATGTTTCCTATATTAACGACACACTGCAGATACGGTCATGGTGAACATCTCAGGATTCAACAGAACACGAAATCTGAGTTTTACCCAGAGGCATATCTATATATTCTTTTATTTAAGTAATCACAACAGACCACAAACAGTACCACTTTCTTAACTTTTTTCTTTACTCTTCCTCTTTTTCTCCTTTTTTTATTTAGGCATCAAGGTGTGTTGAGGGTTTACTGTGCATAACACAAAAGACATCGCTCTTAAGCTACATGATCAAGCTATAAACCTGCAAACAGACATTTACTGCTCTTCCAGCATGAGTGAGGAGGAGTGTTTAGTCTAACCTTAACCCAGTATTTTTAAATTTACCAGACTTTAACCAAAGATGTGACAAATCAAAACATTTGTGAGTTGATTTTTTAGAGGAGTCATTGTTGCTATGACCACACACTGTGTTTGGATAACAGCTTCCTTCGCAGAAGTCAACAGGCCTTTACCTAAAACCACAAGCTTTTCTGTCCACTGACAAACTGACCCACAGATTCTCACAGACAACTCAATCACTGTGAGACCAAACAAAGCTCGAGCTGTTTCCACGTCTCAGCAGCTGACCAGTGAGTCTTTGGCTGAGATCATAAACACAGCTCTCTTATGAAAAGCTTCGCCTGCACTTCTCACACTGACAGACTCTCACAGAAACCACAGTTCATCACAGGCTTCTTTTTAACTTGCATAACTACTGAAGTTCTTGAGTCCTGAAGGGTAAAAGACATAAAAGGCTTCAGATAAAGCACTGAAAGCACTTATATTATGTAAGTCATCTCTGAGATCAGAAAAAGGTCCGAAAAGTCTTCATAGGTTATTTTTCTGGGTCAGTTTCTCAATCTGCTTTCTTGTCTGTACGTGTGTTCTTGTGAAACGTCATCATGATGTAATACTGTTCCAATTCAAAAGTCCGCATCTAGCCAAGTACTGTCAAACACCCAGTTGTGTTTTTGCTTCGTCCGTTTCACAGAGAATGCATCAGGCGGTGACTTGTTTGGACTTTGGCTAGCCAAATTTCTCATAATGCGTTTTGCACCCACAAGCAGCAATGGTGGAAAATAAAATATATAATGCTGCTGTTCTTGTGTCATGGAATGTAGTTTAAGAGTTTTTAAGGCACAAATATAGTTGTTTCAACTTCAAATCTGTGATAGATTTATCAAGACAGAGCAGAGTTGAAAATTTCAGAGATGATGATTCTGGATTCTGCAGAAAATTAGACACAGTCAAAAGATTGGTCAGGTGTCATTCTGTATTCTTTTGTTAACAAATCACATGACAAGACCAAATCTAACGATGTGTTAGACTGTCACCGTCTCTGAATCCTTTCTGACACTCAGACTCAGGCACTCAGCTCCAAGACCATTGGTTCCTACTGACAAATCTTTTAAAAGGAACGCACAAATAAATACTTTCCTTTTTATAAAGGGCTCAGAAATGTACTGAAACAGCTGGTTGCTGTAGTTTTTAACAAACGTGACTCAAACAGGAGGAAATGGAACATTTGCTGGGGACTATTTTCAGCAGCAGATTTGTTCATTTGATGCTCCATAGTAGGTATTTAGGGAATGGTTTCTAACATCCAATGTCAATAAAGTCCGTTCAGAACAGAGTCAATGTGTTTTCACACCATATTTGTGATTTAACGCGAACCAAATCAATTGCATCAGCCCAGGAGCATCACACCTTTAATTTTAAGCCAGCATTCCCAGTAGTGGAGCTAAAATGAACTGAAGGTGGCGCTAGAGGAAAGATTTTTATCCTCTGGGGAGCAGGAATATGACAGATACATTTAATGATAATCTGACTTTTACAAATTGATATTTCTCATCCTCTCTATTCTGGAGACAGGAAATGTCCACAGCATATTTCATGGAAATCTTATTTATTTTTGGAAATGCCTTGTAGTGAACCAAAGTGATGATCAAGGGAATTTTTTAAGTTCTCTTTTTGGAGTGACATTGGAAAATACACATTATTAACAAAAGATGACGCATCATGCGATGCCCAGCCACACCCTAGTTTCTCTACAGTGACTTCCCTTTAGATGATGGTAAGAAAGCTGGAATGAACCAAACCTTTATACAAACTGTGGCCAGGCACCGAAAGCGAAAACAATTCCTTTTGCAGGCAGCTCATAGGAGATAAATATATTCATGGGAGGGGATTAGAATCTAACTCAATTATATTCATCCTTCAATTTTACAATCAGCTTCTCGCTCTAAATATTCACACAAAGCCACATGTATTGTACATGGGCTTGCATGAATAAACACATACACCAACATGTCTGTTTCCAGCCCATACACATGAACAAAAGGAGATTATACCATCTGAGATCAACATATCTTTCATGAAAATTAAGTGGGCGCTGGCTTTGAAATTCCAAGGGGCTGCGTTGGTGGGGGCATGTTGTTTTAAGTACCAGACAAAGACATATGATCTAGTGAGTCCATGAGGTTTACACCCATTTTTAAATATGAGGAAGGATTTTACCGCTCTGGAATGGGATCACATTCATTTTATCTTTTTGTCACCACCATCGCGAGGACAAGAGTAGAAATACAGTGTTCACGTTTCTAAGTATTCTACCGGGAATGTCTGTTTGCATGAATTTGATTGGCCACTGCAGCGCCTTTGCCAAATGATGTCACATTGCGTTCTGAGAAACAATGAGCCTGGTTAATCTTTTTTGCTGGATGATGAATAATCCTGTTGTGCGAGGGGTTTGTAGACATAATGTTGAGGTCACTGACTGGACCGGAGACATCCCATCAGGAACCCACGACAGCGAGCTGACCGGGACACGTTACCAGCGTGTTGTGTATCTGCTCTCTCTATAAAATTATTCTATTTTGTTTGTTTTTTCTGGGCAAAAGCACACACAAGTGCAACCAGCTGACATAGACAGTTTGCCTCCATGTTTGTTTCTGTCTATAGTCACGTTTGATCACGCAGGTTTCTGTGAGATCCAAAGTCCCCGGATCCACCACTCTGAAACTGTTTTGTACAAATGTCAAGTGTGTGGTCCTGCGTCTGGTATGTGCATTCTTAGGATAAAAACATAAAAAAATCTGTTAATTCCGTCATTTAGTCTGTGGTACGTTTTTAAAATTAGCAAAGATTTGAAAGTCCTCTAGTGTGCGCCAGGCCTTAGCTAATTACAGCTAAGCACAAACTACCGCTGAAGCTGCAGGTATTTGGTCGTAAACCTACTGGACAAAATTTTACTTTGACCAGATGATGGTGCTACGTAAAAAGTCAGAGGATCACCAAAGTTTTGTCTGGGAGCCATGAAAGGCTGCTCTGAATTTCATGGCAATCCATCCAAAAGGTGTTGGAACAACCTACACTGCCATTCACAGAGCCATTTAAAACATCAGTCCACCTTCTATCACAGTAAAGGGCACTATTATTGTCTGTAACAGACGTCTTTTACTGAGCAAAGAGCTTAGAGTCAAATCATTGGATATTTTTAATGGCTATGATTTTCCTTGTCTTTTTAAGTGGCTTCTCCAAGTTAAAGTCTTCTACAATCTTTAGAAAAGTGCTGTTTTAAAGGGGGACTAATAACTGGACTACTGTAACATACATGTCATATATAGTGTGAAGCTGTGATAACTTCCACAGCCTTTTCATCCATCTGATAGCATTTTACTTGTTTTCATTTTCTCAAACTCTCAATATTTTTATTGATTTGTTTCCTCGTCCAGGCAGCAGAGCATGAAGCAATCCTAAAGTCTCAGAGTCAGTCTTTTCTAATAAAACTACCGTCTCATGTTAATAAAAAACACGTGTTTAATTTCTCTTGTTCTACTCTTCGTAACCTGACATGGAGTAAAAATGTGGTGTTGTTTAATCTCCAGATCAGATGTTGCTGCTCAGTTGTTAACAAGCCTTTCTTCTGGTTTGCAGCCCTTCATGTTGTTTAATGAAATTAAGATCAAAACAACCCCCGTTCATTTGACTTTCAAAAACAATTCCAGCTCTGCCTGTTGCATAAGAAAACGACAGTGTTTGTGATCAGCTGAAACTGCAACCGAACTAGCTCTTCTTGCTGCGTTTCATTAAATCAATTACAAGCTGCTGACATTTCCAGGATTTCACGAGAGAGAAAGAGAGAGAGGGAGAGAGGGTATCCTTTTGAAAGAGGACATGAAAACTGTTCTGGAGCTTATTAGCAGAAACCATCAATTAGTCCAAACGCTTTATAGTTAATGTTCAAACGCCTCGCAGTAACACATGAGTGTTTGTTTACTTTTCGGCCCTTAATGCTGAACTCACAATCCGCTGAAGCATTTAACAGTTAATGTTCAACGCTCCTCCTCAGACTGAAACAGAAACAAAAGTGGCTGTTGGTTAGCAGTAAAGGTCGGCTTGTGTTTACTCTGCCAGGCAGAGCCCCAGTGTGCTTTGACCTTTGACCTCACCCATCCCCCGGTCAGCTAACAGGTTCCAGAGAACTACTGCCTGTTTTTTGTCCCACGCAGTGAAAAATCTGTTATTTTTACTGACTTGTAGTCAGGGAGCTCTGATGGTAGTTAACAAATATTTGACCTTATTCTTGAACCACTTTTTAATCTGTCATTTAATTTTTTAAGTACAACCCTGTTACGGTGTGTTCACACACAACGCTCTCCCCGCGGGAGTTTAAACGCTGGGCAACTTTCTTGTTCACACACAAATCGATAACGCGAATAAACACAACTCGCCATTACTACATCTGTTTGAACCCAAAGTAAACGTTTTGCTGTGATTTATTTGCAATAAACGGATCAAACTGATGCCGAAATAACTAAATATGATGCCGATTTGTTAGACATATGAATTCATGCTTTGTCAGGTCTGTTAGCAAGTCAGCAGGAACTTTTAAAATGTTTGTTTTCTGAATGGAGTTCGGATCCATCAGGGCTATGCTATGCTAACTTGTTCACAGTACAACGATAGCAGGGAATAAAGATACAGACACATATTTTCTGAACTCACCAGGTAGTTCAACTTCCTCACTTTCTTTTCTCCAAGAAATGGCCAGTTTTGTCTGGTTTATATATAATGTGAAGTTGTCGTCCAACAGAACTCTGGGTGCCAACCAACACTAACAACACTTACTTAGTAACACACAACTAACAGTGGGACTGGAAATACACGAAAGCTTCCTGCTCAGAAGCTCAAGTGAAGATAAATCAATGTTGTAATCTTATAAACTAAAGCTAATTTAATAAAAGCAGTTAACTCTGAGCTCCTCCTGCGGGTAATCAAGTATAATCCAGATCGACTATGGGTGTTTATTCAAAAGCTGCAGCGCTGCTCCCGGCTCTTTCTTCTTTTGCAGCTCTCTGTCGGTCAGCGGCATGTCACTCCCTTGTTCTGCCTTGTCCTCTCCAAAGAACGCTCTGAAGCGGTCAGTGATGTCCGGGCAATCTCACTGCTGATTGGCTTTCGCAACAGAGCATCGTGTGAATTTCTCGCTCACGATGAAAAATATGAACTTGAGCGAACCAGCGAATGTTGCAACAAACCCATCTTCCGCACCGCCCTGAACAAATTTGCATCTTTGTATTGACTTCGTATGTAATTAAGCTGCGCAGAACGCTGGATTCGCTTTCAGTGTGAACACGCCATTACTAGCCTTCTGTAAGTTAATTCACCTGAATTCCTCATTCATAATTCACAATACAATGCATTTCTTTTACTCCATTACAATCTTTGGCATCCAACATGCCAAACCTGACCAGCACAATGAGCCAGAGCACAGAAACCACACGCTACTTATGTTCATTTGAAAAGGCTTGTGCGCCGAGTTAAAAAAAAAAAGTACAGCTTTGCAAACGATACAGTCTTCTAACAGTGTCCAGAACTGGACGCTTCTCAGAACAAGAACAGCAAACTGATTGATTTGCAGCCTGTAAACTGTGCAAACATACCAACGTTTCAACACTCCTTTGTCAAAAAACTTTTCTCACGGCTTCATCATGGCTGAATGAACAGGTACGGTCTTCGTCTCTATAAACAAAACATGAAATTAAAAAGTTGACCACAGCATCTTGACCACCTTCTGCTCTTTGATAATCAGCTCCTAGAGATGTGCCGCCTTTACTGCATTAACAAGCACAGTCAAAAACAAGGGGGAGAAAATTAGTTAACAATGAAAAAATAAGTATCATAATTTAGATATTATTGTGGAACTTGTCACTGTTTATATTAAAATCAAAGCTTGACATATATTAAACTACAGGTAAACATAGCAAAGTCTCCGTAATGACATATGCCACCGTCTTCAAAAATGACGTATATGGCCGTTGGAAAGTCCAACAACACATATGAGCATTCCCCAAAACAACATGAGTGCTTTCAATTTCAGTCCAGCAACAGGCTTACAGGATGTTACCTAGGTATGGTTAACGCGTGGAAACAGTGGTTAGGCTTACGCAACAAAACCACTTCGTTAGTTTTAAGAAAAGATTTGTTTTTTGGGTTAAAATAAAGTGAAAGTTACATAAGTCACATGATGGAAGTCAGTAAATGTGTAACTTAGCCTAAAATTCAAAATAACTCCACATTTACTTGGTTTCACATGGGACTGGAACGCCATTCTCCTGTGTGAAAGTCGTAAGTTTGACCCATCCACCGCAAATAGCTGCATAATAATCGGCGTAAGGACAGCTTAGTGCTTCAGGGCCGGGCAGCACTTTACTGATTGGTGAAAACGAACCTAATTATCGGAACAAATACAGACAAAATGTGGGTTGTTGTGTTGATTTTCAAGCAGTTTGTCAATTCCCAGAGGAAGGTTTTGAAAGAACTGCTCCATTTAACCCAATTACATATTCAGTTCATACTGCAAAAATGTCATGCTCATCTGTAGACATATTTCATACCATCACATGTTCGGGTGGCCTGCTGTCTCCTCAATAAAAGACTCCAGTTGACACACATTAATTGTTATTAATTGGTACAATAGTTAAATACATCACCATTTTCAATAGTGCCAAATCTACTTCTACGAATTTAGTTACATACTATCAAACCTGTTAATGAAACATTAATTAGGGAAATGGAGAGAAGGGTTTCTGAAAACAGACATCTGAAGAAGGCTGCTGGTTGTCAGCGATTATCTGTGTTTACAAGTGTTTAATCTGAGGACCTGACCACTGAGGCAGTGAGGGGACTGTGACAACGATGTTTTTGTTAAGTGATTTTCCACATGTCAGGCAGTTACAGAATTTGAAACGTTGTCGTTGTCAGGGCCACCAAACATCACATGTCACTAAAAACAAACAGAAGAGCCTCTGACACAGGAAGACTTCTCATTTAATGGCTTTATTTTAAGTAACAGATGAAGAAATAGTGGAGAGTAAATGGGAAGAGGAGAAGTGAGATCCTACAGCTACATACAAGTTACACAATTTATTCCAGCTGTGACGAGTCAAGAGAGTTCAAGCAAACCAGAGATCTTAAACAGGAAATCCAAGACAAAGACACTCAAACAAGAGCTTTAAAAAGCAGGTGAAAACACACGGTTTTGGATGGCGACGGGGCAGCCAAGATTTCACCGCCAAGAAGGGTGTTGGCTTAAGATTTCAGAATAGATCGGGGTCACTGACGTTCTTAGAAACATAGCAGTCTCAGGTTGTCAAGAAGAGGAGATCTATTTGCACAAAGAAGTGCCTCCTGTTGTAAAGCCCACACCTGCAAAGGTAATGGATCAAAGTCTTTTAATGACTGGGCCACAGGACCAGGTGTGCCAGAAACAGGCAGTAAACCCATTATAATGAGAGAGGCTCATAAACAGTAAACACACTGGGTGGTTGTGTCTGTGTCTTCACGGTGTCCACAATGGTAAGAACAAAACCGGAGCTATACAGATGGCTAGAAATAAAGGTTCACTTGCAGTTTCATGGACACCCTCAGAAAAAAAGGTCCACATTGAGGAATGCTGTGAGTTTGACACACAAGTGAGTTGATTCCCCACAAAAATAAAAAAAATAAAAAAACAGAAGGAGCCTTGTCGTCTCATGACTTCCCATTGCTATAGCAACAGCACAGCCGAACCAACCGAGTCGACCCTCACTGATTTAAGAAACAGATTTCCCTTCTTGCATTTGTCTGTGTAAACACAAATGTTAAACTGCAGACAAGAGTCACAAAAATGAACGTCCTCTGATTCGCTCCTGGTGATTATCAAAATGCAGAAAATGCTTTCCTCTAGGGTTTTACAGTATCTTATCTATTCTGTATGATGCTGCTGCAGCTCTTCTTTGAGTGAAATATTAAAGCCGAGGCTCTTGTGCTTTTCCATGTCTGCACATCTTATCATCTTAGCATTGTTTCCCACCAAAAGCCTTAGCCTTTTAGGAAATTCTGAGGTTCAGTTTAGGATTAAATGCTGGGGAAGGTTTGTAGGTATTTTTAAAATGTTGTTCTTCAGCTAATCACTGTGCCGCCGGGGTTTAGCTGAAGATCAGTTCTTGGAGGCAGTGTGTGGTGTGAACTGTGTGAAGGCCATGACATTCCTTAGAGTTTCCCATTAATTACGGAGTATAGCGGCCCGCCACGGTCTGATTTGTTCCACCATAGTTTCAAAATGAACCGAAAATTAATATTAAAGACTTCTAACGTTGGGTTTTGCACCACTGCTCCCCGCTGCTGTCAACTCGCATGCTCACACACTTTGGCATCCGACTCAAGCCAACCGCTTTTCTTTTGAGGTAACTTTAACTAAGGGGTTGAACAGTGTGAGTGTTTCCACTGTCACTTATATGTGAGAACGCGATCAAGCTAGCAACTAAATTTGGAGTGCACAGGTGCAACAGCCTTTATGTTAAATGCAGTTAAAAGGAGCAGAGCAAGTTGACAGGCAGGGTTAACGACTTTATTCTGTCATTTTCTTCCTTTACAAAGTGTTGCAGTGTGAGAGTCTTACCTGAAGAGAGGCTGTTGAGTCTTAATTGCACGCAATACAAGCACAACATACAATTTTAATAATTAATAATTTATCAAATTGTGTCAAACTTGGTGAATGTAGCGTGAGGATGTAGGATACATATGTGACAAAGTCCAGTTTTCTAAAGGTGTTAACGTAACATATACTGTGTGGAAATAAGATTAATTGTATTATATTCACAGGACGTATAAAACATGTTACATGTATCCTTAAAAGTAAAATGTTAGGGAAATTATTCTTTGATTTAGGGTTGCTCGAAAAACAGGTTCTTCATAGTTCTAATCTCTTTATTTTTATTTTAAAGTGCACCAAATTAATGCACTTAACTTTAAAATGTACACATTTTTCTTCCAGGAGGGCCGCGGAGAGTGTCACTGTCCACCCACCATAGTGTAACCAAATCCTGTGGGGGAAACTGTTCCTGGTGGATTGTATTCTGAATTTAAGGTCTCCATGTTTACGTTTGCCTCTTGCACAAAAACCCCCCACCAATATTCATTCATTTGTCCTGCAAGTTAACAATAAGTGTGATAAGAAAGCTCTAATGTACTAAAGCAAACCTCAACATTCTTGTCTTGTATTTTAATATAAAGGAAGGTCAGTACAGTAACAGCAGAATCTATTTTCATTTGACCCATTTGTCAGTTTGAAACATGCTGAAGCTGCTGCTGCTGCTGGGAAAACGTCTGAAGGCCACATGTGCAGCACAGCGAGCTACACGAGTGGCCTATTAAAATCCACGGCCTCCAAGCGTACACCGCCTCCAGAGAAAGTTGTCCTTGTTTATGCTGAAAGAACAGTCTCACTGTCTGCGGAAACCAAGGCCTCACTTTTGTCAGCTCAACACAGCAGCTGTGAGTTTAACCTGCAGGACAATAAGGAACGTTTGAGAACAGAAAAGATCAAGGAGGCCTCCAAAAGGACAACAATCAAACATGTTTCTCATTGCCTTTCAAAATGGATTTTCTGATCCGTCACTGCAAAGTTCCGTTTAGGCACAAAAGCTACTTGGTGAAGGTTGCTTGGCTCAGACTTTTGAGTTTTCTGAGATGGTCACTGTGTCAGTCTAACTTTGTGGTGATTGAATGACTTTTGCATTTGGGTTCACTACTGAGTATATTTTTAGTTTCAATAGCTCAAATGACATTACCCCCAAACGTCTCCACCTGTAAATGTTTGCACAATGAAAATCAAATACGGATGGAAATAATTGCCATATTACACATAGTCTATTATTCATGTTCTGCTGTAACTCATACGTCTTGTTTATTCCACATTTTTTTAGTTTAGGTTTGTGTCTGGCACCAAAGCAAATTCATTGTGTGTAAAAACTACTTGGCAATAAAGCTGTTTCTGATTAGGTGGTTCTTGTAGCCATCAATAAAATTCCTTATGCAAGTCAAAATAAGGCAATAAGTTGCATACTGCATCTCCTCCTCCTCCTCCTCCTCCTCCTCCATTTGTGTCTCTCTCAGCTCCCCAATTATCTACATAAAGCAGGAACAGAGCAGTCTCTGCAGGAGCAAAACAAACTGCTGATTACAGAGCAGCATGTCTTTGCGCTGCTTCAATCACTGCAGAAATTAAAAGATAATAAGCTGACACTGTAAACGCTCTCAGCCTGAACAGCCAGCTCTGTTTCTGAGTCTTTATTGTCTTCCGTGGGTTCCAGTGTTTGTGGAAACAGGAGATTATGTACTTTTGTCTGAGCTTCTTCAGCCCATGCTGGAACAAGTGAGATATGTGATATGGATATAATCTTTTATCACAGTAAAGGTGGGGGGTATTAGAGCCAAGACATTGCTTAAATTGCGTTAGAGGCGGGCTACACCCTGGACAGGTCAACAGTTCATCACAGGGCTGACACAAACAACCCACACACTCACATTCACACCTAAGGGCAATTTAGAGTCAGCAATTACCTCCCTCCCTGCATGTCTTTGGACGGTCAGAGCCAACCTGGAAAGAACCCACGCAGACACGGGGAGGACATGCAAACTCCACACAGAAATGCATGCTGTGAGGACACAGTGCTATCCACTGGGCCCTCATGTAAATCAATTTTTGCCATAAAAATAAAGTTTGAAACATTGTGCACAAATGGTCTTATACCATGTTGGCACCAATATAAGACAACAGAGTGGAGGTGTATTCATGAGCTACCTAGCAGTAAATAAGGTAATTAAAATGATCCAATAATATAAGTAATTCATCCACCACTGTCTTCAGATCAATCTCCCTACAACATTTAGCACATGCTTTTGTCCAAAGCAACTTACAAAAAGTAAATTGAGAAACTTGGCATGGTAATACAAAATGTTTAATGAAGATTTCATTAACTCTTGCTTTTTCCCCTCTTACAAAATATAAATATATTAATAGACATTTTCTTGTGTTTACCATTTAAAAATGCTTTAAACATGCATGTTGTGAAGTAACAGAAAAGCAAGTGTTTGGAAAATGGAAAACGAGCCTATCTTGTGGTGTCACTCCACCTCTAAAAGATGAATTTAAAATGTGGATATACAGAGTAACCAGCTGCAGAGCAGTAAACAAAATACAGATGTCCTTTTGTAGCAGCAGTAAAACACAAAATGGAAATATTCAAGTATCAAACCAAAGCCTCTAAAGTGGTCTTGAACTGAGTGCATGCACTCAGTGTCTCCCCATCTGTAGTTTGAACCACCATGTTGAGACGTGGACTGTGTAGGACGTTTATCTCAAAGCTGCTGTCCCTGGTGGATCAGCTCATTCTTGCTCCTGAAGTTGTTATTGTGCATTCAGAGGGTTGATAAGCCGTTCATTGTTCGGATGTCCCTGGCATATATAGGTCATGCTCTCGTTGTTCTGCCTCCTCCCCACTGTATGTGCTGCATGTGTGGGTATGTGTCACGGTTTTCTCAACAATATGCAGCAGCACCAGAGACAGATCTGCTGCTGTCACCCAGTGATAACCTCTGCCATCTCCAACAGCATGAATATAACAATAACATTGATAAAGGTAGCCTGAAGCTAACACAAAGTTATTTCAGGTGTAGTGACTGAGCCTAGCAGACTGTTATCTCATTGTGTAACTGAGACATTAATTCCTGGTGGTTCTTCAAGCATGCTGCCTCACTGACCGGCTTTATTGTGACATGATATTAGTTCCACCGATGCTTTTCCTGCTGTGACAAGACCATCTGTATCCTAATTCTAAGCAGGTTTGAGTGACACAATTCAGAAAAAACAGCATGTGTGCTTAAAAATGTTGATGTTGGTGGACATTGTCTCACAATGCACAGGAAATGGGAGCTTCTCAGAGCTGGATAAAATTTAAAGTCATTGCCGATGGTGGTGAAAAGTTAGTCACACTGTTTCTAAAATGAATCCGGATTTCATTTTTTCATCAACTCGTTAAGGAACCATTGTTAAAAACGTATCTGAAGTCAGAATGTTCAATGATGAAATTAGTTTTCCTACAACAGCTGCACATGCAATACAATATCAGGACCTGGAGTAACATGAGCGTGATTAAACTTTTTATGCTAATGTTCAGGCACTCGCATTAGTTGGTTAAGGTTGGGGAATTACTGTGCAACGAGAAAGGATGTGGTTACCTTTTAAAACATTTAAACAAAACCCCAATCTTTCCCCTTCACCATTGACAAATGTTTTTATGGCTGAAATGTGACCACATGTGCTTGCGGTACAATAACTTGACACTTCCTTGACTGGAAAAAGCACTGGCAGTGAACATAGTCGAGTCAGAAATGACAGTTCCTGTCAAAACGCACTGCAACTGCTACAGAAAATCTGTATTTGACGTAAGACTGCAGGCCAAAGTAAACCAAATCAGAGTTTTTTACACATATTGTTTAACAGTCACATGGAGTCTGATCTTTCCTCTTTCACATGTGGTCCAAATCAGATACAGGTTAGCGGAAGCCGCCAACATGCTCCACAAAACGCTACAATTAAACATGTGGCTCTTTCTCCTCGTCCTCGTTATCATCTGCTCACAAATTCAATTTCTTCCACCTTCAAATCTATTGAAACTGTAGACGCTAACCTGTGGCCTCCTAGTTGTTCTTTTTCCTACCAGGGTGGTGATGGATAATCCGTGTTGGGGGGTCACAAGGTGCCCTGGCTACTGGGAGTGGAGGTCTCTGGGCCCGGTTGCGGTTTGGAGGGCTGCGTCGGGATTGTAGATGCATCTTGATGCATTGTTTTTTTCTGTGCAGGGTCTCTGGGGGGCTGCTGGGCATTAGTTTGTGAATTGGAATCTGGGGGAGGTATTTCCTGGTTGGCTTGGGGGGACTACTTTGCATCCCTAGTTTGCTTCATTGGCCTCAGATCGGTGCACCCCTGTTTCTCTGTCACCGGCTGTCGGTCTCCTCTGAAGACTGAGGTAGTTAGTTGTTCGGATGTGCAGCAGTGCTCCGGGTTTGTTCTGGGCGTGTGCCTGAGGTTCTCGGCCCTTGACGGGTGGGTGGGTTGACGCTGCCAAGCGTTGGCTGTCACTGTACTCGCGCGGTGTGCGAGTTGGGGTCGTCACTTGCACGCTGATGTTTGTGGCAGTTTGGTTGCTCGTTCCGCGGCGGTGGGGTGCCAGGCGTGGGGTGGCACTGGCCTCTGTTGTGTGCGCACCGCGGTCAACCCTGGTGCCGCTCTTCTGCGGATTCCACCTTTTGCTTTCCGACGGCATTGCGTTCTTGATTGGCATTTGGATGGCTGGTGTCTTTGGCGTTTGTTGGTCGGGCCAGGATCTTCTGCGTTCGCGTCGCGAGTCAACTTCTTTTTTTTCCCCTCCCAACCCTATTGGTTCTCCCTGGTAGAATTATTCTTGATGTTTTTCATTCAGTTACTTATTTAAATGAATTGTTTCAGTTCTCATGGTGTGCTGTGTTGTTTACTTATGTTTCCTGATTTTTCATTTTTCACTTATGTTTCCTTGTTTTCATTTCTCTCAATTTTCTTCCTATGTCAGCTGTTTATTGCTGCTGTTCAGCTGTTTGTTTGTTGTTTTTCTCCGCCCCAAGCCCCCATCCCCCATCCTCTTGCAGTTGTTGCCCTCTCTCTGTGCTGTGTGTTTGTGGTGTTTCTATTCTCCATTCCCATGTCTGTCCTAGTGACAAATTTGAATATAACTTTATAAAAGTTACACCTCATAAGCTCAGATCAACACAAATCCTTATTATAATGAGAACATACACAGGATCTCTTTTATGCTCTTTAATGCTACAAAGCTGACAAAGTTGTGAACATCAGCCCAACATTTGTCAAGAGAAGAATAAGGCTACAGTACAGTAAACATTTCATTGGAAACATTTATTTTTAAATAATGAAGACTGTGATTACTTACTACTGAATCATTAATAGCTGCAAGCATGTAGGTCTGGGGGCTGACTGTGAAAGTATCAGGCATGTATGCCTTATTATAGTAATAAGGCTATTATTATTATCATCATCATCATCATCATCACCACATGCAGCCATTTTGCTACAATTAAGCTTGACACAACAGCTGTGACTGATTTTGCGACCTGACCTTTCTTTTCTCCACGAGAGGGAAGAATTTAGAAAGTTGCGTGGCGTGCAGTAGTGCATGGATCATGCGTAATATTCATCCAGCCAGAGGGAACGATCACGAACCGTTCACAGCGCGTCGGCCGTACTAGCAACACAACCCGTACCGGAGAGGGAATGGGGCGGAGATGATGATCCATGATGACAGAGAAATATAGAGATTAATGTCAATAAAGCATGCTCTCAATATTTTACAGACCCCCAAAATATCACAAATCATGCTTTTAGGGGAGCTGATGTCTTGTTAAGGGGAGCTAAGCTCCCCCTGGCTCCCCCGTAGTTCGCACTCTGTGCAGGAGTCTCTTAAATTGTTCGTCAGACAACCTGTTCCTTCTCTGAGTCAGCACAAGACTGCCCAGGCTAAAGAGCATCGCCACAGGCACACTAGAGGGTATCGCTGTCCTTTCGTGAAACAATATGAAGTAATGCCTCCACCCCTCGAAAGAAGTCTTTGGCAGCTCTGCCATTTCTGCATCCTCATGAACTGGCGCTGAAATCAAAAAAGTTAAGACGCAAAAACGAATGT
Source organism: Micropterus salmoides (assembly GCF_014851395.1). Classification (NCBI taxonomy): domain Eukaryota; kingdom Metazoa; phylum Chordata; class Actinopteri; order Centrarchiformes; family Centrarchidae; genus Micropterus; species Micropterus salmoides. The sequence continues at coordinate 28,740,439 of NW_024040596.1, forward strand.
AAAGGGACGTTTGATTTATTTTTCTCTCCTCCCGTTAAGCGGATAGTTCAAGAACCAGTTCGCAAGTAACGCGATGATTTTGTAATTAGTAACTGTAATGTGATTACTGAAGTTAACAGTAACATGTTACATTACTTTTGTCTATAATGCAGTAATCTGATTACAGTAACGCGTTACCCCCAACACTGTGGATAATACACATGCCTTTGGTGAGAGTTTCCACTGTGACACATCCACTAATGTGTCCCTGAGCAGGACACTTAGCCCCTAGTTGCTCCAGAGGCGTGACACATTGTAAGTCGCTTTGGATAAAAGCGTCAGCTAAATGAATAAATGTAATAAATGTACCAGAGTTTCTACAACTGGTTGAGTCCTGCCTCTGATTGTCTAGCCCTAACCTTAACTAATGGAATCAACAAGTACTAACCAATCAGAGGCAGATTTGTTGAAACTCTGGTCTTCATATTTACTTGCGTACGACAGCGTGCTGTGTGTGACGTCGCATTATTCTTGGCACGTGCAGATCACTTTCAGGCAGTGGTCAGTTTACACCAGTCTGACTTGGGCCGCATTTAAAAAATTTCTCAAAAGTCAAATAAAATAAAATACAAATCCAGATCTGGGCAATAAATCAGAATTGAGCATTAAGGTCTGCAGCATGAACGTAGTCTTTGTGTCAGCATTACACTTGGGACAGAGACATTTCCACATTTTCAGCATCTAGTCTAAAAATCCCAAATCACATCCATCTCTAATGCTTCATGGTTGCCTTTACACTTGGCTTTTGATCACACTTATTGACGTCTAAGACGTATACAGTGGCTCAGTGAAACAGGGTTAATAGTGTCGGGTACTTTGACAAGTCGGATATAGATCTGAGCTCCTCCTGTATTGACTTTTACTGTGGTACTCGATTTTTGAATCCAAGTGAGCTGAAATCAATGGTTGTAGTATGAAATATGTTTTATCTGTTCTGTGCCATTGTAGACATGTGAGTTAAGAGGTTTTCTCCCACATTGTGCTCTGTGTGTGTTGTTTATTCCTTCTGCGATGTGCTCAGCAGCAGACTGAAGAATGTGTCGTCCTGCTGCTGCAGTTTAGTCTGAGAGCAGAAACATGCCTCTATATGGAGACGAGGCCTTCAGGGACACGCAGGCTCCTCCAGCCACCAACACTGAAAGTCCAGACCATTCATCTTGGCACCAGGACTCGTCTTCCCCCAGTACCACACACGCACACACACAGAGGAAATGACAAGCCATTCTTTTCGCTTCCTGCTTTGGAAAAAGTGTGGATGAATTATGCATTTTATCAGATGACAAAAGAGGCCTGTCAGACTCTGCATAATCAAAAAGCAGCTTGGTGCGGCTGCCAGCGGACATCCATCATCTGCTGCAGAAAAAATAAAAAAAACAACACATGCATGGTCACGTTTTATATTCACACTGCAGCTTAAAGTGTCCAAACACTTGGTCTTTGGGGGGGGGGGTGGATTTTTAAAAAGAAAATTGTTGTATCCGTGTTTGTATTTGCATATGTATAATTTGTGTACAATGAAGACCTTTAATAAATCTGAAAATGTTACATTGACCTGGTTTACTGTTACTGATCTGATTCATCTCACAACTCACTGTTGACCAAGACTTAAAGCCATCAGGTACAGACAGGAATGCAGCAACACCCAGACAACACATGCCACAAGTAAGAGTCAAACAAAGCACAGCCCAAAGAAATACACTGAGAAGAACTAATGAGTAACAAGGTGCAGCTGGGCAGCCAGGTGAAAACAATCAGGGGATCAACCGAAGCAGAAGGAAGAAGAGGGACGATACTTAATATCTTAATATGGAGATCTGTGAAGATCCGGCAAATTAGACTAATAATGTTAAAAATTGACAGTTTAGTTTGAGACGTCATTGTTAAATCAAAAGTGACAGCTGACCACCTGGATTTTTTGTTACCATAATAAGATGACATTTTGAAAATATCCAGAAAGTAGCATACTGAACACATCTGAAAAACGTTCACAGGCAACTTATTTCATTTATTTTCGTTATAGTATCTGCTCATAGCAACTAAACCACATTTGATGCTGATTATTTTTGGGCTGAAAGCACTTGGTCGATGGCGGAAACGAGACAGTGTTTACATTTTTAATATTAGGTGACGTGTTTTAGTAGCCTAAACCTGTGGACATCCTGCGCTCAGCTGTTGAAGACCTGCACTTTGCAAACACATTTTATACCCAACACCTGCCCCAAGACTCTCAGGCTAGTTAGCCTGGTCGCTAACAGATTAATTCAACAAATAGCTCACTCAGTTGACTCTCCATCTCCCTAAAAGGTCAGCTCTGTCGAGACAGTTTGCTATTGGACAATAGAGCAATTTTTCGTGTCAAAGCTCAGCAAAGTTTAACAATTTTGAAAAATCTGTGCAGATTTAATCCACTCCCATGAGCAAATCATAACAATTTCATTGAAACATTTTAAATACTGGTGTGACCAAACTGCAACCTCCAGGTCTGAAAAGTGAAGCCAATGCTGCTAAGCACCTTGTACCTACATTCTTTTTAACGGCTAGCAGGGGGCGACTCCACTGTTTGCAAGAAGAAGTGTGATTGTGTAGAAGTCTATGAGAAAAAGAGGCTACTTCTTAGCTAATTTATTACCTCAGTAACACTTTCCTAATGAGTTATTATTCAATTCAATTTTATTTATATAGCGCCAAATCACAACAACAGTTATCTCACAGCGCTTTTCATAAAAGAGCAGGTCTAGACCGTACTCTATGATGCTATTTACAGAAGCCCAACAGTTCCCACCAAGAGCAAGCACTAGGCGACAGAGGCAAGGAAAAACTTCCTTTTAAGAGGCAGAAATCTCGAGCAGAACCATGGCTCAGGGTGGGCAGCCATCTGCCTCGACCGGTTGGGGTGAGAGAGAGAGAGAGAGATGCCTCGACCAGTTGGATTGAGAAAGAGAGAGAGAGAGAGAGAGAGAGGAGGCAGCCTACACAATATACACACAGAGGTACAGACAGTAAAGGTGATGTTGCTATAGACTAAATGAAAAATGGTACAGATATTTATAGTAGTGTTAATGGTAACAGTCGTAATGTTAATGATTATAATAACAATAGGACTAGTAACAATAGTCGTTGCAGCAGAGGGTGTCGAGCAGGAACACGGGGGCAGCAGGTGACCCGCAGCCACAGATCCAGACTCCACAGCTCCAGAGCCAGAAACACCTGCAGGAAGTGATAGGAGGAGAGAGGAGAGGGACGAGAAAACACAAGACTACCAGAAAGGGGAGAAGTTGTGTTAGTAACATGCAATAATGGGATGAGGTTGCATACAGAGGGAGAGAAAGTAGAGGAGAGAGGAGCTCAGTGCATCATGGAAATCCCCCGGCAGTCTAGGCCTATAGCAGCATAACTAAGGGATGGTTCAGGACTCACCTGAGCCAGCCCTAACTATAAGCTTTATCAAAGAGGAAAGTCTTAAGCCTACTCTTAAATGTGGAGATGGTGTCTGCCTCCTGAACCCAAACTGGAACCTGGTTCCACAGGAGAGGAGCTTGATAGCTGAATGCTCTGGCTCCAAGTCTACTTTTGGAGACTCTAGGAACCACAAGTAACCATTCTGGGAGCGCAGTGCTCTGGAGGGGGAAGTAAGGTACTATGAGCTCTTTAAGATAAGATGGTGCCTGACCATTAAGAGCTTTGTAGATAAGAAGAATGATTTTAAATTCTATTCTGGATTTTACTGGAAGCCAATGCAAAGAAGCTAAAACAGGAGAAATGTGATCTCTTTTCCTGGTTCCTGTCAGAACACGTGCAGCAGCATTCTGGATCAGATGAAGAGTCTTAATGGATTTTTCGAGAAGCCTGATAATAAAGAATTGCAGTAATCCAGCCTAGAAGTAACAAATATATGGACTAGTTTTTCTGCATCATTTTTAGACAGGATGTTCCTGATTTTCGCAATATTACGTAGGTGGAAAAAGGCGGTCCTTGAAATTTGCTTAATGTGAGACTTAAACGACATGTCCTGATCAAAGATAACTCCAAGATTCCTCACAGTGGTGCTGGAGGCCAGGGCGATGCCATCAAGGGAAACTATATCGTTAGATAATGCGTCACGGAGGTGCTTAGGCCCCAGAGCAATAACTTCAGTTTTATCTGAGTTTAACATTAGAAAATTACAGGTCATCCAGGTTTTAACATCCTGAAGGCACATTTGAAGTTTAGCTAACTGATGAGTTTCATCTGGCTTGATCGATAGATATAACTGAGTATCATCTGCATAACAATGAAAGCTTATGGAATGTTTCCTGATAATATTGCCTAAAGGAAGCATATATAAAGTGAAGAGGATTGGTCCGAGGACAGATCCTTGAGGAACTCCATGACTAACTTTGGCATGCATGGAGGACTCATCGTTAACATGTACAAACTGAAATCGATCTGATAAATAGGACTTAAACCAGCTTAGAGCGGTTCCTTTAATGCCAATGAAATATTCCAGTCTCTGCAATAGGATCTGATGGTCAATGGTATCAAATGCAGCACTAAGATCTAATAAAACCAGTACAGAGACAAGTCCTTTGTCTGATGCAATAAGGAGGTCGTTAGTAATTTTCACCAGTGCTGTCTCTGTGCTATGATGAGCTCTAAATCCTGACTGAAAATCCTCAAATAAACTATTGCTCTGTAGAAAGTCACACAGCTGTTTAGCAACTGCTTTCTCCAGAACCTTAGAGAGAAATGGAAGGTTAGATATAGGTCTATAGTTGGCTAAAACATCCGGATCAAGTTTGGGCTTTTTCAGAAGAGGTTTAATTACAGCTACTTTAAAGTACTGTGGTACATAGCCTGTTGATAGAGATAGATTGATCATATCTAGTATAGAGGTGCTGACTAAGGGTAAAACATCTTTAAGCAACCTAGTCGGGATGGGGTCTAAGAGGCAGGTTGATGGTTTAGATGAAGAAATTATTGAAGTTAGTTGGTAAAGATTGAGTGAAGCAAAACAGTCTAAACATATATCTGGTTCTACAGCTGTTTCTAAGGTTCCTGAGTTAAGAGATAAGTCGGTGCCAGTTGAGGGCAGGTCTTGGTGAATTTTGTCTCTAATAGCTAGAATTTTATCATTAAAGAAGCTCATGAAATCGTAACTACTGAGAGCTATGGGAATACTTGGCTCAATAGAGCTGTGACTCTCTGTCAGCCTGGCTACAGTGCTGAAAAGAAACTTGGGGTTGTTCCTATTTTCCTCTATTAATGACGAGTAGTACGCTGCTCTAGCATTACGGAGGGCCTTCCTATAAGTTTTAAGACTATCTTGCCAAATTAAACGAGAATTTTCCACTTTGGTGGAACGCCAATTCTTCTCAAGTTTCCGCGATATTTGCTTTAATTTGCGAGTTTCAGTATTATACCATGGAGCTAACCGTCTTTGTTTTAGTATTTTCTTTTTTAGAGGGGCTACAGAGTCCAGTGTCATTCGCAGCGAGCCTGCAGCACTATCAACAAGATTATCGATTTGGGAGGGACTGAAATTAGCATAGGAGTCCTCCGTTACTTTGTGACTTGATAATGAATTTAGAGCTGATGGAATCGCATCCTTAAATTTAGCTACAGCACTATCAGACAGACATCTTGTATAGAAATTTTTGCCCAATGGCGTGTAGTTCAGCAATACAAACTCAAAAGTTATCAAACAGTGGTCGGATAAAGAGGGATTCTGTGGGAACCACTAAATGTTCAATTTCAATACCATACACCAAAACAAGGTCGAGGGTGTGGTTAAAACAGTGAGTCGGTTAATGAACACTCTGAGAGAAGCCAATGGAATCTACCAGAGAGATAAATGCAGTACTAAAGCTGTCATTCTCAACGTCCACATGAATATTAAAATCCCCTACAATAATAACTTTGTCCGTTTTAAGGACTAAAGTTGACAAAAACTCTGCAAATTCAGATAAGAATTCAGAATACGGGCCAGGTGCTCGGTACACTATAACGAAGAGAATTGGCTGCAGTGATTTCCAACTTGGGTGCGAAAGACTAAGAACAAGACTTTCAAATGAGTTACAGTTTGGTTTAGGTTTTTATTATTATTATGGACCCATTTAGGGGAAAATAGACCATAAACCGGGGGAGGCTTTAGGGCGGGGCTACCTTGTGATTGACAAGTCGCTAACACGTCAATCAGGATAGGAGCAACTCGTATCTGCTGCTCTGTGTACATTTAATCAGCCGTGAACTTGTTTTTGGATGCTGTCTGTGCTTTCGTTTTCATGGCTTTGGCCCTTAAACAGCATGTTTTTACTTAATGAAAGTTATTTGTAACATTTTGGTCCTAAAAATGATGAAAATTTATTTTAAGCCTGTTTTTCGTTAGCCAAAATTAGCATCCCAGTTAAATGTGAATTACAGATCCACCTAGCTAACTAAGCTAGCTAGCTCCACCCTCTCATCCAAATATGGCCATGTCTGGTTCGCATCTTTGCATTGACAAAGAAAAGTTGAATGAACCAAGATGCCGATGACCAAAAGGCTAAATTCGAGGCTTCTAAAGAGTAGTCCACAAACCATGATGTTCTTACTCGCTCACTGTGTTTGCAAGTTCCTAAAGTCAGTTCCTGAGCCCTTGGAAGGTAACTTCCTCAGGACAGGGGGCTTGTTGGTGTCAAGAGACTGAAACAGGAACCAGGTTTCTGTGGTTAAATGACCACAAAAAAGTTCTTTGGCTCTTTGGAAAAAGTTCCTTTCATTGAAATTAGCCATTATGATGTAAAACTGTTTCCTGTAGAACCTGTCTGTATAATGATGGTGATGCAATAAAGATGAAGTTGAATCTGGGGTAAAAACCAAAATTAGCATTTATTCTGGTGAATAGCAGGGGAAAAAATGTATCATAAGAGATGTTTGTTAATGCAGAGATGTCTGGCTCCCACTGCTCCTCCAGAGACTGAAGCGTACAAGATGAATGGGAGATTAGTTTTGAATTGGATTATGAATAAGTTACGGCTTTGAGGTGGTGGCTTTGATGTTGGAGTGTGCAGAGGAGAGTCGGGGTTATCTGGAAGTCAAGAGTGGGCAGATGAAGGTTTGGTAGAGTTGAGCAGCAGGGAGGGATCTCCCAGCCTCCCTGCCCAGCCAGCCCAGCAGACAGACAGAAAAGGCTTCCTTCTTCCAGGGAGGGAAGTCTTTCAATGGAAATGCAGCTGACTTTTTGTTGTCCTAGTTTTTGTTCGCTCTCTCAGCCTCCTCCCACTCACTGTCTCTGTGTCTCGTTCTCCACTGTTCTTATTTCTGTTATCCTTATTCTTTCCAGAGACTCTATTTTCACACCGGAGGAACGTTTTTATTGTTCTAACTGTGCATTCAGACCAAACATGCAATGCGATGGTGCGGATGAAAACACAGCGGTATGAAACCAAAGTTAACATTTTGCTGGGATTTAATTTAAATTAACGGATCAAAATGATGCAGATTTATTAAACATATGACAACAACTTCTAAGATTTTTGTTTTCTGAATGGAGATCGGCTCAATCAGGGCTATGCTATGCTAACTTGTAAAGTAAAGTACAAAATAGCTGGAATCAAGTTACAGACATATTTTCTGAACTCACCAGGTAGTTCAACTTCCTTGTTTTCTTTTCTCCAAGCAATGTCCAGTTCTTTCTGTTTTTTATATAAATATGAAGTAGTATCACAGAGCTCTGGGTGCCCACTGACGCTAACAACAGTGGAAGTTGGAAACAACCGGTGGCTCGCTGCTGAGAAGCATAAGTAAAGATAAATAGTTTGAGTTGAAAAAATTCAACTCTCACGCACCAACCCACAGGAGATGTCATCTTTGCATTGACTTTGTATGTAATCGCTTGCCGTCTTTCACTAAAGTTCATGTTGGCGTCAAACAGCCTAAAGGTGAGGCGCAATCAAATTTTTTCTAGATCGTTCAGAAAGCTGGCGGCAACTTCCAAGAATTTGGCACAAGAGAAAACAAGCTACTGATTAACCTCAGTGTTTCCCATTAATTAATGAGACTATGGCAGCCCGCCCAGTCTGATTTGTCTGACTCGAGACAACCGCTCTCGTTTGTGAGAATGAGATCAGGCTAGCTGCTAAATTTGGAGTGCACACGTATTGGAGCCTTTACGGTAAATGCAGTTAAAAGGAACAGAGCGAGCTGACTTGCAGGGTTAGCGACTTTATTCAGTCATTTTCTCACTTTACAAAATGTTGCAGTATGAGAGTTTTACCTGAAGAGAGGCTATTAAGTCTTAATTGTACGCAATACGAGCACCACATACAAAATAATTTATCAAACTGTGTCGAACTTGGTGAATGTAGCATGAGGATGGAGGATACATATGTGACAACGTCCGGTTTTCAAAATGCAAGGTATACTGTGTGGAACTAAGATTAATTTTATTATATTCACAGGAAGTTTTAAACTTGTTACATGTGTCCATTAAAATTAAAAACCAAATGAATTCACTTAACTTTAAAATGTACAAAATTTTAAATTTTAAACCCTCAAGGTTGATGTCCACCCTCCGTAGTCTCACAAAATCCTGTGAGAAATACTGAACCTGACACCTGATCCTCTTTAACATGAAGTGGTTTTAGAAATACAGATTCTATAGATAGCCGACAGTAATCAGGTCACTTAATTGATTATCGAGATTATTATTATTTTCTGGAGATCGACCACTTCATGGATTAAGTCACTGTTTCAGCTGTAGTCTTCTGGACCACAAAGATAACAAGAATCTAGACAAAGTTCACACTGTGGTGGTTTAACGTCTCTTCGAAGTTGAATTTCAAAGCAAAATGAAAGGAAATGAAACCTCTGTGTGATTCTGAAAACAGTCAGCAGTAATGGAAGGTGGGTAATGAGGAAGTCAGCAGTTTGTGTTGTTGAGACATAGTTTTCAGACGGTCTTTCCATTTGTTTCTGAACTCTGAAGCTGAAAGCATTACAGCTGAATGTGTGTCTCACCAGGTGGTGAAGTCTTTGCTCTGCGGGGGTTCACACTGATTCACTCACATGACAGGAATGTAAAACCCTCGGCAACAAGATTCATTGAGTGTCGGTTTGTGTGGAAGAAGTACTCAAATCTCTACGGTAACGGATCATAAATGTGGGACTTTTACTTCTAATGGAGTATTTTTACATTGTGGTATTACTTAAGGAAAGGTTAGTTATAACTACTTTATATACAGTCAGCTAGTTTTAATAATTTTTGCCTAGTTTAGTCATCCTAAGGTCCGGGCCCCACCAAGGGTCACCAGATAAATCTAAGGGGATATGAGATAATTAACGGGAGAGGAAAGAAGAATTAACAAAGTCCTGATACACAAATCTGTTTTCTGATTTTACCTCAAACAGTTATTTAAATGAATCCATGTGAGAAGTTCAGAGCTGAAATGTGTCTGATAACAACTCAAGACATCTGAAACATGAGCTTTTCCAAAAAGGTTGAGAACTTATTAACTCCTTGGGAGGATTTTATAAATCTATTTTTTATGTAAAATCTTAAATGTAACTACAGCTGTAAGATAAATGTAGTGAAGTAGAAGTATAAATTAAAGCAAAACCAAAATACTTAAAAATTCCCTAAAATGTACTTTAGTAAATGTACTCAGTTCGCCTGGTTCACTTATGTAGTGCTAAAACACACAACAACACACGTGCACTACAATGATTCATGTGAGGGAATACAATAAAACTGAAAATATCAAACGATAAATTTCATAACCGATTAATCATTTGTTATTTTGTTTTAAAAGAAATAAAAGACAAAAAGGATCTGCTTCCAGCTTCAGGTTTCCTTTGACTTTGATGAATCACTTAATGCAGAAAATAATTGTTAATTAATTAATTGATGATTAATTAATATTAAAAGTGCTAATTTGTACCCTTCACATCAGAGCAGAAGTTTTATTCAGCATCTTTCTAACTGAACTCACCACATGTTAGACTGAACTCTAACATGCTGGTGAATTTCTGGTCCAGATCAGGCTCTGGATCTGGCTGCGGCGGACTACACAGCACCGCAATGCAGAGCCATAAATTTTACCAACGAGCTCCGGCTCTAAATGTTCACTTCACATGCAGAAGATTAAAACAGAAATCTGTGCTGAAGCCTTTTTTAACATCCTGAGCTTCAGACATCAGAAGGATTTACTCTGATTCAACCTTCTGCCAGCTCTCTGTGACCTTTGACCTCTCTCTGTTTGCTCCACACCCACAAGTATCTGGATAAAGATATCAATCAGGTCCTTATCGTGCCAAGCTGTTTGTACTATCCCACTTCCTGTTGCTGGGGTCACCTCCTCATCCTCAACACTTCTTTAACCACATGTAAATGAAGAACAGTCACCCAATTTTTGGATTTTAAATCTTTTAATATTCAAAAAATACTTCACTTTTATTATTAATACAGTGTAGTTCTCTACTGTCCGTTAGGAAATGAAAAGTGCAAAGTAGTGGACACACTGTCCTCCACACTGAGAGGAAAGGCTACTTCAATGCTCCAGAAAAACAGTCGGCATGACATCCATAATCAAAGAGGCGATGTCTGTTCTCAAAAAGAAAAAAGAGCAGGGGGCACAAGTGACCCCAAGCCTCGTGCAAAATCAAACTTGTGTTTCCACAGTAGACATCCTGTGGGTGGAAATAAAAAATATGAGTCCATAAAAGTCCTCGGTGAGCTACAGCAGGAGCTTCTTGTTCAGAGTCAAACTGTGTTCAAAGTCCAGATGAAGCAGCAGATAAACAGGCCAGCTGTTTCTCTCCCTCCAGGCTGATCTGAAGAGTCATTTCAAGTTTCTTTTTTGGTTATTTTGTACGTTATATCTGCAAAAGCGGAGCTTCACAGCATCGAACAGCTTTAATCCAAACAGAGGATACATTGATGTTGGTTTTTTTAATCACTGCAATGTAAACCTGTTTGGGACAACACTGGCAGAACCCGGACTCCTTACAGTAAATGAGACTCAAACACTGTCCACAGAATCAGCAGCTGTTACCGCTTCTTCTTCTGTTTCAGGGATTTCCTCCTCTTCAGTATCATTTCATACAGTTTGTCCATACCCTCGTGGAGCCCCTCACCTATTATAGCACATGCAGGTTGGATGTGGTAGGTGGTGGATGGGGTGAGCTCGTGCAGAGCCAGCTGCTTCTCAATATCCGCCACTGGAAGAGATTTGGGCAGGTCCTGCTTGTTGGCGATGACCAGCAGCGGCGTGCCCTGGTTCTCGGCAAACTTGGTGACTTTGTGCAGTTCAGTCTTGGCTTCCTCCAGCCGGTCAACATCCACAGAGTCCACAACATAAATGATCCCATCTGTGCATCGGCTGTAGGACTTCCACAGGGGCCTCAGCTTCTCCTGGCCCCCCACGTCCCAGAAATGACAGCTGATGCCCTTCGCGGTACCGTTACTGAGCTTGATCTTCTCAGTGTTGAACCCGATCGTGGGAACAGTGTTGACAAATTCATTGAATTTGAGTCTGTAAAGGACTGTGGTCTTCCCAGCAGAGTCCAAACCCAGCATGACGATGTGAAGAGACTGGAAGGCAGAGATGTTGGAGAAGCTGTTGCCCATTTTGGCGTTTTTTTCCCCCCTGCACTTGTGGAGGGTTTTATCCACCACCTGAGTCTGGAAATAAATCCTCTCCTGTGCTCAGACCCGCTCGGTAATTCCTGGTTTGAGGGTGTAAAAGTCGAGGCGGAGGGGGTGCGCAGGCCCCGGTGCACTCTGGATGACTGATCAGCTCTGCTGTGGCCCTCAGTAGCAGCGGGGGACGCGGTGCGCCTCAGCAGGACGCAGCGCGCCGTTCATTAGTATTCTCCTCACGCACTCACATCCATTTGGCGACGAGGAAGCTCCACTGTTAAAACACTCCGTCAGGACGCAGTGGACGGTGTCCGCGCTGGAAAGGACAACGATGATCACAAGTCTTTCCCCGCCTGAATACCCCTCCGCTCTGTGTGTCCTCTGATTCAGTCCCCTTCGCAATCAAAGTCCCTGGAAGCTGCGCGCAAACAGACCCGCCTCTCGGGCGTGTGACTGCGCCCTGCCCCTGCCGTCGAACCGGGAAAAATAATACCGAAGATCCACCGGTCTGTGTCGCAGCTCCTCTCCTGGCGGTCCCTGCAGCTGCACTGTTGTGAGGCTGACAAAACAAGACCGCAAAACAAGAGGCGGCCCCGCTACGCTCCACCCCGCCGGGACATGTGCCAATGAGGCAGCGAGCGTCCCCACGAGCTGCCGTGGAGATCCTGCAGTCACACTGCGCCTCTGCAGTAACACCACCTGTTCAGGAAATTAAGCAACTTTAGTATTTTTTTGTTTTGTGACAGAAAGAAAAAAATAAATAAAGAGATGTTTCCGCTCACCACCGGAGAAATAAAGAAATAAGAAATAAATTTTCATGGTGAATTTTAGAATCATTCACGGGCAACAACGACACCTTCTGGCACCAATGTGCAAGAACATGAAGGACAGAGGATGTGCAGGCTCTCTACGTAATCACAAAACAAACAAAACGGAAGTTGACATTTAAAATTGGAAAGCCAAATATGTTCAGATGCTTTTTGGAAACAATCTTTAAATAAAACCGTTTTAATTCAACCAATGAAGAAATGAAACTTTTTCTGGTTATTGAAAATTAAACCCAGACTATAGATTGATTACCACAGATAGATAACTTTATTAATGCCAAAGGGAAAGTGCATCCACCTCACATGAGATAGACACGTGAGATAGATAAGAAACAAATAGGTACAATTTAAGAACCGAAGGAATAAAATTATAAGATACAGTAACAGAATCAGTAATATCTATGAGTAATATTCTGCACTATAGTGCAAGTCAATGCAAAAATGTACAGTTGAGGCAATGCTCTGTAGTGATGTCATGAGTTATATAAGTAAAAACACAGAAAATAGAAATAAAAGCTTACAACAAATGGCCAAAAGTATGTGGTAACTAATATGTCATAGTTGAGCATCAGCTGGTATATCCACCTTCCCTCCTGCAGCCTGGATCCATAGAGCGCTTTTCTTCCTGAGACAGGTACACACAGCTGCTCAAACTAAACACAAAAAGACGTAGTGACAATAATAGGAATATAGACAAAACAAACAAATCAGTGAATAAAATTATATATATATAAATAATACAGTTGTGATTATGTGTATGATTTATAACTGAAGAAGAGACAGAAAGAGATGGAAAGATAATAAGTAATGAGTAATGAAGCTCACCACTTTTCCCATACAGGTCATTATCTATAGTACACCTCCTAGTTTATACAAGTGTTTATTTTTTGTAATTTACCATAGCTCGTGTAAAAGTGCACCACTTACTATACCGGGTTGTTTGTGTTTGCATTATGTTACAGTCGACAGCAAAGCACATGGTAAGTTAGAGTAAACACACAGTCATAAGTTAGTTTCAGTTCCATTTTATTAGGTTTGTTTGTTCCTGCACCATGCAGGATAATTGTTTGGGGAGGGGTCGGCCTAAGCATTTTCTGTTTTATAGTAATAGGGTGGTCATGGACGACATCGCCGGGCCAAACCAAGTACAGGGTTTTCTTTCTTTATAGGAATGTTTCTTTTGGTTGTTTTTGGTTATTATAAATAAATCTGTAAATATCCCTGACCTGTTTTCTAGTCAGTGGGAGCGGAGTGAACTGGTAACTAAGTTCCAAATGTTAAGAGACATCTAGATAGTAATGTTATGGAGTAGATCAACCTGCATCAGAATGGGATGGGCTGAAGCAGTTTGGGTGTGAATTGAACACCCTATATAAACGGTGGGATTTGTGCTCTCAAGGGGAAAAAGAGGTGAGACTTTGCTGCTGTGAATGTGTGCCTTTTGAGTTTAATGAGTGTAAGTCCTTTTTCTTAAGTCCTTTTGTTTGTTGAGTTGAGATCCGTGTACTGCAGACCACTGTAAATAAATCAATCACCTCTGGGAGCATACAATGTTTGCGTCTACCTACCTACCTACCACCTTTCTAGCCACTCTGGTCAGGCTACACTGCATATATATATATATATATATATATATATATATATATATATATACACCATTATAAAAATATGATGATTTCTATAGTAAGGTACTATTTCAAAAAGTCAGATTCTGGGCTTAACTTAGTTTTGAATATGTAGTTACTGCATTTTGCCTTTTAAAGAGCATCACAGTGCATCATGTTTAGTAGAGGTATAAAGTTGCATAAAATGTTAATATTCAAGTAGCCTACATTTTTGAGATACTGGTAGTTATTTTTAATTGTATTAATTAATAATTTTTTACTTTGTATAGCACTTTGTTCAACATGTTGTCTTTAAATGTGCTTTATAAATGAATTAACTTGAGTAATAAATCACTTCAACTTTCTCAGTAACGTGACAGTTGTACTGCACTAACCTGCTGTACTGCTTTCATCCACTAGATGGAAACGTCCAACAATAAAAAACAAACTGTTTTTCTCCCACAGTCAGCTGTTTTTATTTCATCACAACACCTAATGTTGCATGAATATGAGACAAAGAGTGATTTTTTAAATCTGCATGTATAGAGAGTGTTGTGATGGAGGCGATACATTCAAAATAAATGTGGAGACATGTTTCAGTGTCAGTTCCAGGAAGTAGCTGGTACCTGTTACAACAAACAGTCAGTGTGCATGTGCGCACACGTTTTCAGCCTCAGCCACTTCTCCTTCATCATTATTCCAGAGAGGATACCTGCAGGAGCGTCGGCCCACCCACCTCCTCTTCTCTCTAAATAAATGCGCACACACGCACACATTTGTTTTACTGTATATGAGACTGCATTCATTCCCCCTGAATCCTGATTCATTTCCAGGCATGTCGTTACCCGGTGGTGTTCTGGAGGGTGAGCGTACATAAACTCTATTTACCCTCAGGTCAAAAGCAGAAATAGCACTCAGGACCTTTCTTCCCTTATACTGTTATTTTCACAAGAGCCCAGAGGAGCCAATAACCCACCGCCCACACATGTGAGGTGGAGGCACAAAGAAACAAACACTCATATAACTGTATCGGCCATACATGTTACATTAAATAATCTTTAAAATAAAATACTGTGAAGGTAAATAAATACATTTATATGTGAAGCTGAGTTGAACATCTGGTACCCCCCGCCCAACATGTACTTGGACCATGATACTAATTCAAACCAAAACAAAGTCAGAAATGTTGGAAATGTTGCTGCTCATATTGAACTGTTTGTAAGCCACTGTTTGTAAGGTGAAATGTCTTAAAAAATTAGTAAAATATACCCCCCAAAAAATCAGTAAAATCTCTCTAAATTATTAGTAAAATATTCAAAAACATGCTGTAAAAATCTCCAAAGTACATTTCTTTGTTTAAATCTTTAAAATCTCCAAATGTTAAGAAAACATAAAAAAGAATGATGCCATGTTGTTGCCCATATTAAAAGGGTTAATCTTTAGTACACTGGAGATTAAATGTTATGCCACGTTTGACGATGTAGAGCTGTGCCTGGGAAGCTGAGCCTATGATGCTTAAATTAACATGTTAGCATGCAATGCAAATATTTAGCATTTTAAAATACACATAACAATCACTTTTATTAAGTATGTTGACATGTAATTTTGGTAATGTACGGTGGCGATGCTGCAGTGAGTCCTCTGACATATATGGCAGTTGTAAGTCGCTTCAGATAAAAGAAAAGTAGTAAAATAAGTACCCATTCTTGTAATGTTTAGTGTAGATTCATGCTAATATTAACATTACAGTATGTAAACATGCTAAAGTTATGTTTAGCATGAAAAGGACAGTGATTATGAACCATCGCCTCCAAAATCAAATTCAAGCCACTAATGCTGCATACAGAGTGACCACTGGGTCTGCACGATCTACCTAAACTCCACAATACAAGCTTACGTTCCTACTGGGCCAGTACGCTTACAAGCCTTATTGCTGCTCTTACTAGTATCTGTTGTTACTCGTAGTTCTCTTATTTTACCGATAATTCCATTCCTTAAATGTATAAAAATGATGATGTCGTTCTGATGAAGTTCAGAACAGCTAATTACTTCACACCTCTATAACAAGAGACAGGTGCGTCGAAGAGGGACAAGTAGGTCAAAAGTTGCAAAGAAAACTCCCGCACACCGTCCAACTTGCAAAAAATATATACTAACGTTTCAGTACTAAACCTTCATAAGGCAAATAGAAAGATTCAGTCCACTTGGGAACTCACAAAAAACTTGCATGATCAAACTTATTTGTGTTACTTCAGACAGAAACAAACGTGGAGGTGGACTCTTGTCGTCAGTCAATTGGCTGCTCTCACAGAGGTTTAGTTCAACCAAAGAGATTGTTTCTGTCGTCACGCTGGCCCGAAAGCTGAAGAACTTCTTAAGATATAAAACTCCACTCTGCCTGCAGCCCACATCTGTGTGAACCAAATTTTTTAAATCATGATTAATTCACGTTGCCAAGCATGTTTTCCAGAAGCATCTTCATGTTCTCAGTGGGAGATTTCTAATCTCTTGATGGGGGGTAGTTTCCATCTGTGTGAGCATGTTTATCAAGAGTTACAAGTGAGTTATAGTCTGTATAAAGAGTTATGTAAATTTCATGCTTTTGTTTCTGCAAGAAGTGATTCATTGTCATCTGAAGATTTTAAACATTCACATACGAAGCTCAAAGTGGGTCACATCTGTACAAACAGCCGTGAGAGGGTGAATGTTTCCAAACGAATGATGTTCAGCTGCTTTATATCCACGATTACCACTTTGAAATCTATTTTTTGTAAATAAAAGTGTAGCCAGGACAGAGCGTACTTAATGTTTCATAAGGTGTGAATGAATAATAGAGGAAGATAAAATGAAAGTTGGTCTTATGCTCAAGGACAAAGAGAAACACGGGTCCATGTCCATAAAGAAACGTGATGTCAGAGCAGTCCGGTCGGTCTGAGCTGTTTGCTAATGAAGACTTCAAAGTCTGATCTGCTGGATATTGCAATGCTGATCTCACATCCACACATTCCTAATGACCCTCAAGTGTTCACATTTCTGAAGTTTGGAAGCTTTTTTTATTCTCCTATTTTGAAGAGAAAGGCTGCAGAAAATTGGACCGCAGCAAAGATGAGTGATGCAAGCGAGGTGTTCGGCTGTGAAATCCTGTTAAATGATTCGTGGGCCGGTGGCTTCCAGGTCTGGGTTCACGCTTCAATCAGGAAGTCAGATTCCATTCAAAACTCTGCCAAAAATCACACACACACTGAACAGTCAGGGGATGGGAAGCTATCACAGCATGCACTGGTTCAACTCACCTGTCATGTCAGGACAAAAATACAATGGATGTGTTCAGTTTATTTAATATCAGCCCTCTTACACATTTGGGGAAGTTTGACAGCTGTAGATACTCCTGTGCTCTTGAGGACTCAAAATTTGAAGTCCACACACTCTGCGTTTATACTAAACTGTCACAGAGTGGCGGTTCCGAGGTCATGGGATCTCGCGTCATCAGCTGGTTGACCTTGTGTGTGCTGTGTTTTGCAAAGAAAAACAAAACATGAGAATGAAACTGTGGATGAACCCGAAGCTGAGAAGAGAGAATCAGCAGTTTTTTTACATTTTATAGCGTGAGCAGATACAGAGCGCTGGTGGCGCTTACCGATCAGCCTGCTCTCATTGGCTGTTGTGGGTTTCTGATCGGAGGAAGAATATGTCTGTAAACCCCTCGCACTACAGTTTCTTTTGGGCCGATAATCGGTTCCCACCAGCCTTGGCTCAGGAACCCTGTGATTGTTGGGAGGGCGAATCAGACCCACTCATCCTTTAGTGTGTGGCCAGCATTAACCATCAACTTTCCTAAACTTAACTAAACCAAGATGCTGCCTTTCCAGGAGCATCAGACCAGAAACTCATATTTTTAACTTTGGTGCCCCCCAGTGGTCGTATTAAAGATGGCGTAATTATATAAAACAACATTCACATAGTGGCTTTAATATGAAATATAGCCATAAAGATTTGTGTTATATAAATTGCTAGTGTTAAACATCGGCACCTGAAAACCTGTCCAGGAAAGAATACAATTCTGCTTTTATGTATTATTGTGCAGTTTATTATTGCAGTTTTGAAGGCTCAAAGAAGAAACCATAACACTTTTTAATCTTTGTAGGAGGAAGTTACTGCCTGAAAGCAGAATCATGTTGCAGACCTACATGTTGTGTGAATGGGAATCGCCTGCAGGAGCTTGTTGATTAAGGTATACTGCAGGTCTTGTGTTACTCAACCTGATAGACCACTGAGCTCCGTCTTAATGGCTCCTTCAGCCTGCTTGGGGGAGATAAAAGCATCGCTCTCGATATCACACGTAGGAGGTATAATGGAAGCTGACAGGACTGGTTCACCTCCCTGAAGAAAGTGTCCGAACTCTAGAAGACCCAGATAAAGAGAGAGAGAGAGAGAGTGGCAGAACAGCATTACAGAGAGACCCGAATTCTACTTTCATGCTTCACATCTCAACTCAAGTGCTTCAGATGAAAGTGGCGTGTTGTTTTTCTGTATGTTTCTGTGTTTGCAAGCACAAACAAGCCACCACGCAGAGCACATTTAATAATAATATAATAATAATAATAATAATCTTTATTTGTAGAGCACTTTTCAAAAACAAGTTACAAAGTACTTT
Source organism: Micropterus salmoides (assembly GCF_014851395.1). Lineage (NCBI taxonomy): Eukaryota > Metazoa > Chordata > Actinopteri > Centrarchiformes > Centrarchidae > Micropterus > Micropterus salmoides. The sequence continues at coordinate 28,759,159 of NW_024040596.1, forward strand.
AACAAGTGTAAAGACAATAATACCCAAAAGACAATAATACAAAAACAATACAAGATAAAAGCATGAAAACATTGAAAAGACTAAAATACACGTTTAAGATAAATATAAAATTAGTAAAATAGAATCAAATAAAAGGGATAAAATAAAGTCAAATAAGATCGGGAAAGGCTCTCGTATAAAAGTATGTTTTAAGAAGGGACTTAAAAGAGTTCACTGACTCAGCCGACCTGATTTCCTCGGGCAGGCTGTTCCAGAGCCTTGGGGCCCTGACAGCAAACGCTCTGTCCCCTTTAGTTTTCAGTCGAGACTCTGGAAAAAACAACAGACCTCTGCCCGAGGATCGTGCTGGTGTGTATGGGACTGAAAGTTCAGAAATATAACAAGGCGAGAGGCCATGAAGAGCTTTAAAAGTGATCAATAGAATTTTAAAGTCAATTCTAAAACATACTGGGAGCCAGTGTAATGAAGCTAAAATAGGAGTAATGTGGTCATATTTCTTTGTTCTGGTTAAAAGCCTGGCAGCTGAGTTCTGGACAGTCTGGAGTCGATCAATAGATTTTTGGGTTAAACAGGTGAAAAGGCTGTTGCAATAATCCAGGCGTGATGAGATGAAGGCGTGTAAAATGGTGTCGGTGTCCTTAAAAGTTAAAATAGATCGAATTTTTGCTCTATTTCTAAATTGATAAAAACATGATTGAACAAGCTTTGTGGTGTGCTGCTCGAAATTTTTATTATAAATCAAACCAAACACCAAGGTTCTTTGCCACAGGCTTAATGTGATTTAATAGGGAACCTATTTGAACCGTATTTGATTTGCCATCTGCTGAGACCCGATGACCAGGATTTCTGTTTTGTCTGAGTTCAGCTGGAGGAAATTATTTGACATCCATTTTTTAACTTCACAAAGGCAGTTGTTAAGTGAACTCAGCATTCCAGGGTCTGTGGATCTGACACGCAAGTATATTTGTGTGTCATCAGCATAAATATGAAAAGAAATGCCATGTTTATGGATAATATGTCCAAGGGGAAGCAGATACAAGGAAAACAAAATGGGTCCTAAGACCGACCCCTGAGGCACACCATATTTAACTGGACAGAATGAAGAGACATAGTTGTTTACAGACACACAAAACTTCCTATTTGACAGGTAGGATGAAAACCATTCTAGGGCAGTACCAGAGATCCCCACCCAGTGCCTCAGTCTGTCTAACATGATGTTGTGATCAATGGTGTCAAAAGCAGCGCTAAGGTCCAGGAGTACCAGGACTGAGCACATGCCTTCATCAGCAGACATTAAAAGGTCATTGGTGACTTTTAAGCAGGGCAGTCTCAGTGCTGTGGTACTTCCTGAAACCAGATTGAAACTTTTCAAATATTTTGTTATTTTCCAGTACAGTGAGCAGCTGTTTGGACACAATTCTTTCTAGAATCTTTGCAATAAAATGCAGTTTTGAAATTGGTCTAAAATTATGTGGGAGGGAGGGATCTAAACCAGGTTTCTTTAAAAGTGGGTTCACGCAAGCCGTTTTAAAATAATCAGGGACACAACCAGTAGATAGGGAGCTGTTGAAAACAGAGATCAAATGGGGCCCAAAAGAATCTATTACTTTCAGTAAAAACTTTGTAGGTATTACATCAAGTGGGCTGGAGGACACTCTCATTTGTGATACTGTTTTTAAAAGCTCAGACAAGTCGATGGGATAAAAGTGGTTAAAACTCTCTTGTTGCTGGTGAGGAACCTCTGAGTAAGAGGCCACGGGGGTAATAGAGGCTCTGATTGACACCACCTTATTGGTAAAATAAGATAAAATGCAATTAATGTAGTATATCATTCCAAGGCTGATGCTACATATGTCTGTGAGTCATTATCACTTTCTTAGACTGGTTGATTTGGGTGTTCGGCTCCGTGTGAACATGCTAGACTTTAAGATGCGTGCTTCATACTGTTCAGAAACGTGCGTGTCCTCTCCACTTCTCAGCAATTAAGATGGTTATTAAAATGTTTCTTTAACAGTAGGAAAGATTAAAAATCCAGTTGATAAAAACTAAAAAAATTACTAAAAGTTAAATTAAAGGACAAGTCAGTACCAAACCACACTGCTGGAAAACTGTTAATCCAAACTGTTTTTTGACCAGCTCATCCTCATCAGAGAAACATATAGGTCGATTGTGCAGCAGCTTAATACGACCCATTTTCAAATTTTTTGTCAGGCCGTGACCTATAGTGGCTGAGGAAGTCAGGGAGCGTAGTATAAAGAGCAAGAAAGTCGTGTAACGAGGCGGTCACATTTTTTTATTTGCTGATGATGATGTTATTGTGTCCTTCCTCAGCAGTGACAACTCTGAACCAAGAACAGGGTCCCGTAGTGAATGATTTCATTGATTGGTGTAAATCATCCTTTTCAAACATTAATGTGGCAAAAACAAAAGAGATTTGCATCGACCCCACTGTCATCTCCCCTGTTGTGATGGACTATCATGCAGTTGAACTGGTGAGCAGTACAAATAACTTTGGTACTTTGACCAACAACAAACTGCGCTTTGAGCTCCAGGTTGACGCTGTGTGCCAAAAAGCACATCAGCTTGTGCATTCCAAAGCTTTGAGGTTGTGTCGACATTTTTATGAATGAATGCATTTTATGAATTTTTATTTTGTGTTTTCATGAAAACGTTTTATTCCTGTTTTATTGAATCGGTTCTTACCTTCGCCGTTATCTGCTGGCACGGGTCACCTTCTTTTAAACAGAAAAGTTGTCTGCAAGGTATTGTGAAGGTGTGCAGCAAAATTGCTGTCACACCCTTGTATGACCTCCATGACCTGAATAAGTTTGGTCCTTAAAGAAATCGAGAACAGCAGATTACATCTGCACCCTGATGCAGAACAAGAGGCTAAAAAGGTCAATTATCCCTGCTGTTATCAGCCTTGTAATTACAGTTTGTGTTGTATTTGCTGATGTATTTATTTTTTGTTTTCTGAAATCTATTTGTTACTGCTGGGTGTGCCCCTCAGAGACAATAAAGTTACCTTGAACCTTGAAGTAAACTCAGGACTTTCACTCAGGAGTTAAAGCCCCTTGTGGAAGAAAGTCAAAGGTGGGTTAAGTTAAATAATGTTTTTGTAGATGACTTATGTCATGTGACTTACTCAAGTGGTTTTGTTGCCTAAACTTAATCAAACTAGATGCCTACAAACCACAACCAAACACCATGTGAAATCTTTGTGCTGCTGTTTGGACAGAACGCTGCCTGTTGACTTCTCCGGCTGTTTGTGAACCCGTCCAACAAACATCTGCACATAAGAGAGCAGGAATTCATCACCTCTGTGAGGACAAATGGTCTGTGTGGAGTCAAATCCAGCCAGGCAGAGCACTGACGCACGCAGCTGGTGTTTATACACTGACTTGACAACAGCACTGACTTCACCAAATCGAATCACTGCAGGCCAGAACGTGGACAAAGTTGTCTGTGGTTGTTTTTTACAGAGATGGAGACCCAGCGAGCAGCCTCGAACACACAGCAGCGAGCTCCATTCATTAACACCTCCTGGTGGATGCAAATGAGAAACACTGATTGAAAAATGAATAGCTGCAGGTCACAGCAGTGTCTCTGAAAGTCTAGAGGCAATTAAAAACTTCCTGTGAACACAGGAAAATGGTGAATTCATTTTTCTAATTTGGCTTACCATGTTTGTCAAAATCTTACTTGTACATTTATAGTTTTTTATTTTTCTCTTGACATTAGTAAAGATGATGTATACAGCACCGTTGTTGTTACATGGTGCTTTAGAGAGGTTTGTTAAGGACAAAGACTTTCTTTTAATATAAGGTCTCCTAAAACAGCTTCTTACAGTAGTTTTTATCAAACATATGCACAACAGTGCATTTGTTGGGGACTATTTTCAGCGGCGGATGAATCCACATGTGGTTCTTTAGTGAGTATTCGGTGCAGCAGGACGGGCATGTGTGCTTGCATGTTAGCAGGTCTTTAATGCTGTACATTTGGGCTAAATGCTAACATCAGTATGCTATCATGCTCACAATGACATGCTGATGTTCACCATGTTCACCATCTTAATTTAGCATGTTAGCATTTGTTTTTGCATCAACTTCCAATGCTTCATTTACTTCCACTGCTGCAGAATAACTTGAAGTTGTTAACTCATTATTCGATCCCTGAAATTTACATTATTTCTCAGCTGATCTAAACTTTGTCTTTACCTTCTTTGGTTATTCTGCAGCAGTGGAAGTGAATGAAACACATTTCTACAGTAAACAGCTTGTAACAGCCTGTGAGGTTCTCATTTAGATGACAGTTTGATCAAAAGTGACTTTCAATTGCTATATACTGTATGTCAGGTGTTGCACGCCTCTGGAGCAACTAGGGGTTGTGTCTTGCTCAGGGAACCAAAGGCATGTGTCTTATTCACTGCCCCATCGCCACCCAAATATCTGTACAAATGGTCATCACAATCCATCTAACCGTTGTTGAGATATTTCAGTCTGGACCAAAGTGGTGGACTAACAGCAACATCTCCAGCCCTCACTGACACCGACACCGCTCGCCATATAGTCCATGAGAAGAAGAATGAATCTGAATCTGATCTCTTCCACGGCGTCCCCGTCAGCATGATGTCACGCAGACTTGTGAACAGCTTGTATTTTGGGTGAACTGATCCTTCTAGTAAACCTGGAGCAGTGATTGAAGAGTGAAGTGAGGAGATGCCTTTGAGAGCTGTTTGTTGTTGTTGTTGTTTCTCTATGTCCGCCCCCCCGTAAGTCAGAGAGATAACGTGTGAACGCACTGATTCTATATGTTTGTTGCACTTCTCACTATCATTTGTCTTGATGTCTTTCAATCACTACCTCACATTTTCTGTCTCTCTCACACACACACACACCAACACACAAAGGTTGAAATGGAAATTTGCATGCTGTGCTCTGCAGGTTGCCATGGCACCGGTTTTTACTAGGCGGAGTATTTTGTTGGCTGCGGTGGTTGCTCTGCCTCCTCCAGCAGCTCAAATAAATTCATTTGTTTGTGCCTGCTGAACGCAGCGCTGGATGTTTACTGACTCCTGAAATGGATCGACACCGAGGAAGAGGAGGATGTGGGCAAGACAGAGAGTGAGAAAGGGGGTGTGCACCGGGGAGATGATGGACGATCTGGTGATTGAGAAACAGCCCTGAAGTGAGTGCGAGGGCAGAGCAGAGCGCTCAGCACGGCGCTGTTGTTCTTCCTGTACTTCATCCTGAGCTACAGCCCCCGCTTCAGCTGCTAATAGGAAGACAAATAAGACTTATTACTGATCCATCATGTTGTTTTTACCACAAACCTTTGCCATTAGTCTCCCTCTTAGATCTGTCCATGCCTTAAACATCTACAACCTCCCTCTGTGTTTTGGTGTACAATAAAAGAGAATCAGGGGAGCCTGCAGAGGAGACTGAATCGAGTGAATTAACAGCAAGCAGGACATTTTTAAATAATAGGGTTAAAAGACTTCCTCTCTGCAATTGTTTGTTACTTAGTTCAGCCCAAAGTGTGCTTAGCTGGAAAGAACAACTGTATTTGATTTCCAAATTCTATTATGTTGCATTGAGATTAGGGGGAAATATACCCATCAGCCATAACATTAAAACCACTGCCTAATATTGTGTAGGTCCCCCTTTTGCAGCCAGAACAGCCCCGAACCATTGAGGCATGTGCTGTGGTATCTGGCACCAAGACATTAGCAGCAGATCCTTTAAGACCTACAAGTTGCGAGGTAGGGCCTTCATGGATCGGATTTGTTTGTCCAGCACATCCCACAGATGCTCTATTGGATTGAGATCTGGGGAATTTGGAGGCCGAGTCAACACCTTGAACTTGTTGTTCTCTCTTGTTCCTCATACCGTTCATGAACCATTGTTGTTTTGTGGCACGCTGCATCATCATGAAAGGGTGTACATGGTCAGCAACAATTCTTAGGTACAGTAGGTGGTACGTAGGGATGGGGATCAATACCCAGTTCTAAAAGGACCCGGTTCAAAAATTTCTCAAAACCCGAAAATCAATAAGGTCCGAGCTTATCGATATTGCTATCGAGACTACGCTAGTTACTGTAAGTACGTGCAATAAAACCTTCGCGAGTAAAAAGACTTATCAGTACACCTGTCTGTAGGGTTAACATGTAGAAAGGGTTCATTTAAACTGCTCTGTCCTCAGTATCTCATCCTGTGTGTTTTATACAAGCACAGCTAACGCTAGCTTGGCATTAGCCAAATGTTAAAAATAAGCTAAACAGAAAGCTCTCTGTCTGGAGCACAGAATGGTCTGTAGTCTTAAAATCATCAGTGTTAAAAACTCAGCTGCAACCTTCTACCAGGTAACATTACCTGCAGGCAGCGAGAGAGGAGGAGGGACTGATACAGACTGATTGACCGAGTTTTTATTCTTTCTGAACGTCACTCAGTATTGTGATGTTAGATATTTACTTTATATATAGTGACTTTGCTGTTTTAAACATTAATGTTGCTCCTCTAGAAATAACATTTAGCTGTATTTAAAACATTAAATTCTAATCTAATTCTATAATTAATTTAAAAACAACCAGGCAGTTAATATGCACACGTCAGTGCTCGTTTATTTATCGCAAGTCATATGTCACCTCAGTATTTAACAATGTTATCGCACATCGTGCAGGCCAGTTGGGTCTGGTCTTACCAAATAACCGTCACCAAATAATAGTAAAGCATCGATAGTGGTATTGAGAATCGGATCATTAAGCAGTCTTAATAAGGGTATCCATATCAATAAAAATTAACGTATGCCATCCCTAGTGGTACGTGTCAGATTATCATCCACATGAAAAGCAGGACACAAAGCTTTCCAGCAGAAAATTGCCCAAACCATAACACTGCCTCTGCCGACTCGCATAGTGCATCCTGGTGCCCGTGTTCCCCGGGTAAGCGACGCACCCGGCCATCCATGTGAAAATAATAAATAGAAATGAAATAATTCATCATGATTCATCAGACCAGACCACCTTCTTACATTACTCTGTGGTCCAGTTCTGATGTTCACATGCCCATTGCAGGCACTTTCAGCAGTGGACAGGGGTCAGCATGAACACCCTGACTGGTCTGCAGCTACAGCCACATATGCAACAAACTTCGACACACTGTGTGTTCTGACACCTTTCTATTAGAACCAGCATCACTCAATTAACTCAAGCACACCTGTTATATCTCCCCTATCCGATTCTCCCGCACTTAAGTTGTTGGCAGAACTTCTTGGGCCTTCATCATCACTTCTGCTGTCCTGTTTCTATCTTTCAAATACATAGCTGTAGCTCATGAAATGACAGCCTGCTTGTCAACAGACTTCTGAGCAATTGGCGTAACACGACCGTTGACCATTTCGGAGATACTTTCACCCAGCTGTCTTGACATTAGATTCTGGCCCTTGTCAAAGTCACTCGAATCCTTACACTTGCCAATATTTCCTGTTTCTAACACATCAACTATGAGGAAAAATGCTTACTTGCTGCCTGAATTAAATAACACCTGTCAGTGTTCAAAATGTTAGGCTGATCGTGTGTGTTTGATATAAGGAATGCAGAGAAGATTGATGGTGAAATGTTCAGTTCTGTTGTTCTTTGGTGATAAAGAGTTTATTAGGCTGGTCTCCAGTGTAATGCTGATGAAATGTCCTTATCTCTGACAAACCTATCCTCCTTGAAACCAAGTAGGTTTCACACCAACAAGGTTTCCAAGGAGACGGCTAACGGGCCCCACAGTTTCATGTTGAAAAGAGAGAAAAAAGGGTTGAAGAGGCCATCATCTGTGTCCGAGGATCTGTTGGATCCTCGGACACAGATGTCACCAGTAAAAAGTAATATATTCTGTCCATCAACAACAAGAGCTGTTTGGCCTCTTTCCAGTTTTACCTTCACAACCTGTTCTCAACAGAAAATCCTAGAAATCCAACAAAGGTTGTCTCAGTCCGGGGATTCTGTTTCTGCACTTCTCTGTAAAGACTCTATATCAAGTGACTTAGTTTTAGGAAATACTGCCAATGCCATTAAAGTAACACTCAAAAGGTAAAAACACAGCTAGATGGATAAGATTTCAGTGATTTTGGGCAGAAGCGGATGTGGTAATTGTGACTTGCGTCCATCAGGAACAAAGGTGGTCGACATGTGATTTGTATTTGAGCCACAAAGTCCACAGAGAGAGGAGGTGGATGGATGGAAGAACAAAATGTCGGACCATGATGAACGTGGTCACGATCATTCCCTGACTTTAAGCAAAGGGTTGCCGATAAAGGTCTCCTAACCTTAGTGAAGAATTCATTTTAACCCAAACCATGATCTCTCCCTGTCAAAACCAAATTGTTTTGTGCCTAAACCTAGCCAAAACGTACCCATTGCTGTGTCAGATCTGAAAACTGTTTTATATTTATTACTTTAATCTGTAACGAGGCACAGACAATGACGCTGTCCAGCTGACGGGGCATTTAATTTGGAGACTGGATTGAGAGTTCAGTGCAGGTGTTCAATACATGGAAAAACAAATCTTTTTCAACAAATCTTCAAAGCGAACTGAATGTATTGAATAACCTGTGCCACTGACTGAATTAGTTCCTTTAACAAACACCATTTCCTGTAGGCCCAAGAGCCTTTGTGGGCCAGCCTTTGTTACCTGGTAACAGCCTCAGGGGCCACAGAGAGGTGCTGTGGTCTTCATCACAATATCATCAGAGAAAAGAGCTGTGACTCTACTAAGACACAACTTTATCTAAATGATTAACCATTATGCTAATAAGTTAATATGTTTTCTTTACAAATGTGATTTGATAATTTCAGTAAACTCTCAGTGTTCAATCATCATAGTCCTGGAGGTTACAAGTTAATTTGAGTTCAAACTGCTTTTTATCTCATCAGCTGTGCCATGAAATTCAGTTCAGACATTCATGTTGCGCCTCAGGATGAATTATAATGACTTTTGGAATGGTCTGACTTTTTCTCTAGGACCACTGTTAGGTTCAAATAAAAAAAATTAAATACTTTATCCCAATAGTTACTTAGTTCACTGCTAATTAACATATGTAAGCATATTAACACACTAAACTAAGGTGGTGAACATGATAAACATTAGAAACACCAGCCTCACAGAGCTGCTGGCATGGCTGCAGTTTCTAAGTCTTGTTCTTAGTACAACAATATGTGTGTGTGTGTGTGTGTGTGTGTGTGTATACAAATGTATGTATTTGTACATACATGAATGTGTGTGGGTTTTTGTTGCACCTGTATGTCATGTAACCATGGAGCTGGCCGTGGCCTCCTGCCTCCTGTCTCATCCATCAAAGTCTTTCCTTTTGCTCTGGCTCCTGTTTGTTAGCGCTCCTTATCTCCCCACAAACCCTCATATCTGAGTGTGTTTAGGGCACACAGACACACAAAGGGTTAAATGAGACTGTGGGCACACACACAGAGGCTGAGGCTGACAGTGCTGAGCACACAGAGAGAGTCGGCCTCCCTGCCAGGTTTCGATCTTAACTCACCTTTCTCATCAGAGAGCTGCTCTGAGAACAAACACACTTCTGTTCTGCTCGTGTCAGCACAGACTCCTGCTGCAGCACCCATATCACTAGACACTATTCACCTGTTTTTATTCATGCATATATCCCAAAATAACAAAAGTACTGCAGTTTATGAAATCCATATATTAGATCACATGTAAGGCTCACTTTTTAAAAACTGGAATATACCCAAATACACACTACTACTGTGCAAAAGTGTGTACAAACACATCAGTTACAGCTTCTTAAAACCTTAAGTATGTAATAAAATAGAGATAAAATAAATATGTTATGTTATATAAAACCATGTTGCAGTAAAACCACATATTCAATCTACTTGGTTTGTTCTGTAAATGCAGATGTGCTCTTCTTCATTGTCAACAAGGGACCTTACGGCAGAAAGAGTTGATACTAAAATGGAAAACACCAGCCCGTTGTCATTCCCTGAGCATCAAATAGCTACGCTTTGTCACGTCCTTTGGCGTCTGGTACCGATCAAGCGGGAAGCTTCCGGTCTGAGATGTGAATCCAATGCGGAAGTCCCTTAAACCTGCCAGCAGGGGGCGACTCTTCCAGTTGCAAAAAGAAGTCCAGATCCATCAGAAATAATGGTAAAATGACCCTACTTCTCAGCTGATTTATTTCCTCAGTAAACACTTTCCTAATGAGTTTATGGTCTCAATCACTAGTTTCAAGTCTTCTTCAACACAGCATGATGTTCATTTAGTAAATTATGGTCCTATATAGAGGAAAATAGACCAGAAAGCAGGGGAGGCTTTAGGGCGGGATTATCTATGATTGACATGTCGTTAACATGGAGACCTGTCAATCGGTCTAGTGCCTTTGTCAGTGACTAGTTAAAAATGTTATTTAATTGTCATTTTGTGTTGTTACACTTTCTCTAAAAATTGACAATAAATAAATTTGATACAAATTATTTTTTGTAATTTAGTTGCCTAATACTTTTGCACACTCAAGATGTCTCGAGCGTCCATTTTAGATGCTCGAGACATCCTGATATATTCTCCTGAGCAAGACAAAACCACTTCTCCTTATTTAAACTTTCAGGTCAATTATAATAATTGTGTTTATCAACAATAACATTAATCCTGACTCTGAGGAATACAGTTCACCCAATAAATGTGCACGCAGTGTATAAATAACAGAAAGGTCTGAGTACGGAGGTTCAGAAACTTGACTTACATACAGTGGGTACGGAAAGTATTCAGACCCCTTTAAATTTTTCACTCTTTGTTTCATTGCAGCCATTTTCCAAAAATCAAAAAAGTTCATTTTATTTCTCAGTAATGTATACTCAGCAACCCATCTTGACAGAAAAAAAAAGAAATGTAGAATTTTGCAAATTTATTAAAAAAGAAAAACTGAAATATCACTGAGACCAGTGAATATAACAACAATACCTTCTATACAGGAATATTTCTTCAAATAGAAATCCTGCAAGTCCAGGAGTCACCAAAATAATTGACATTTATTGTCTGAGGAACACAAATTCACAGTCTAGTATTTTTCATCTTTAGTCTTTATATGTTTTATTGTTGTTGTGTTTTTGTTTTTTTGTTTTTTTTACTATTTTACGGTTTTATTTCTAATATTTTACTCTTGTAAAAACACTTTGTGACCTTGCTCTGTTAAAGATGCTTTACTACATACACTTTACTTACTTACTTTGCATTGCCTCTGTGGCTATCAAGATATTTAGAATTAGTTTTGGGCCAAATGACCATAAACAAAAATATTGCACATTAAAGCAGAACAAGCTAAAAACACAGCGCTGACATGTTATGACCTCATGAAGTTGTTCAGGCTGACATGTTAGCAAGATGTTTACCCGTTTACACCATTAGCAGTTACGGAGCAACCTGCTGATCCCACTGAAGTTGTGTTTATAGCCAATATTCTCTCTCTTTTACCTCTGTTTTTGGTTTCCACCAGCTCCTGAGGGAAATGTCTGTCATACGCTCCCATCAATGATTAAATTAGGTGCCACTGAATTTGATCAGTTTGTGATGTCATTGGGCCGTAGCGACACTGTCAGCTTAATGGAGTTAAGTAAAAAGTAGTGACAGTATTAACACCTTCACAACCTAAAAACGAGTGTGGGAGCATTTCACTCTTTATTAAACCAAACTGCAGCATTTGCTAAGCTGAACTTTCCTAACATGGAAGCACACCAGTTATGCCGCAGCATCAGAGGCTAGTTAGCTAACTAGCTAGCTTAATGTTAAAAGCCATGTTATTTCACGTTATGAGCCCACATCACCATTTATTGTGAAACTGCAAATTAAAATGTGACCTATGTCTGGATACGTTACCTGGATATTAACTTAACCTTTGTGTTTACACCTGGCACTTTTAATGCGTTCTTGTTATCCTTACTGATCTGATGCCCCCCTGCATCTGTATCTCCTAACCTAACCCATATGTCCTCCAAAACCTGCGCGTGAGTAATTTGAGCAGGCGGCTAATTCGCCCCAGACTCCCATCAAAAATCATGAGTTTTATGAGTTATTGGGTTTGGGGAAACTTCATACACTTTAAACACTGTCTATGACAAATTTATTTTTATTTACCTCCTCTTGTAAATTTGCAAATGTAATACATGAAGTTTTTCCTTTCTTTGTATAAATATAGTGTCAGTTTGTCTCGGTGTGTTGCAGTACCAGTGTGTAAGCTACTCTGTCACTGGATAAATATATGTCTTGTTAACAGCAGATCAGCCACCAGGTGAGTGCAACACACACAGTTATTTCTTTCTGTATATACAGTGTTTGGTCCACGAAAGGGCATGACGTTCACTAAAAGATGTATTTTTGAATGCAGTATTCATGTTTATTGTCATTATTGTTAATTACCACATGCCAAACAACTTCTCCACTATGTTCCCCAACTAATCTGAGGTAGGTTAACAAATACAATTAACAAATGTACAATATATATATATATATTCAAACTACTATGCTACTCTACATAAAAAGAATAAAAGGTTTAAAGATTTGTCTCTCCGACTACTTTTCTGTGCAGAGGAGTGTAGGAAGAGCCTAGTCATTCAAAAGAAATAAGTCTCCTCTGCTGCACAGAAGGGAGTTACTGTATATTTTAATTGCAGTGGGCAGGAATTACTTCTTGCAGCTCTCCTTATTACTGCGGAGCTGAAGGAGTCTCCAACTGAAGAGAATCTGTTGTGCGACCAGTAGTTTGTGCAGAGGATGTAAAATGCTGTCCATAATTTTGAGCAGTTTGTGCAACATCCTTCTCTCCACAATCAACTCAAGAGGCTCCAGGGCAGTCCCCAGCACAGAGCCTGCCCTCTAAATCAGTGTGTTCAGCTTCTAGGTCGTGTACGGTGGGTTCATCAGAGACTGAACCAAACAGTAAATGCTCTGTAAATCCCAAAATATGGAGCAAAAAGAGGCTAAAAAGCTCACCTGCAGAGATGGTGACTGTTCTTTGTAGCTTTGTCGCTCTGGGCCAACCCTCTCATTAGCATTGTTTTTATAAGCATATTGATGAGTGCAGCTTTAAGTACTTAACCAATAACCTGTCCTCCAACCTAAAAGACAAAATAGGTCATTTGTCAATGGCTCCCAAAACAACACGTGAGAGTTTCCTGTAACAGTCCAGCAACATGCGACTGGACTTTAACTATGTTACGTAAGTCAAACTACATTAAAAATGTGGTTAACGTGGAACGGTTGCAGTTTGGTTACGTTTAGGCAACAAAACTACGTGGTTAGGTTTCGTGGTTTGGGTTAAAATAACTATACATCAGTCAGTAACTGAATAACTTGAAAATGTCACTCAACATTTACATAGTTTCACATGGGACTCTCCTGTGTGAAAATCCTCCTCCACCTCCTTACGCAGACTTTCCCGCTCTTCATAATACGTCACCCGACTTCCTCCTTTGCAACCGTGGTGTGGCCACTAGAAATTGCAGCCACACTAAACGTTAATATGGTCGCTTTTCTGTGTGAGGGCAGTTTCAATAAAAGGCTGGAAATGGTCCCACGTCACAGCTAATAACCCGTTTGATCCAGATGGATGAACACATACATGTTAACCCTCACATGAAGCAGCATGCAGAAATGATTTGGGTGTTTTATATCACGTGTTTGTTCTTTGCTTCCATACAGGTTCTTCACTCTAAGTAGCAACAAGTTTGAACACATTTTATGAGACCGCACCTGTAAAACTCGTCTCCAGAAGAAGACAAGAGAACAGTGGATCTTAGCGGAAAGTCCTTTTTCAAAGACAGAAGAAAATGGTTCCAATAAGAGTCTCCAAGCCTCTCGGGCTGAGTGGTTCATTCAGACGCTGACCTTTTCTCACTGCTGCTGATAGCTTCCACAGTGAAACGACAACACAACGATAAAAAATGACTCAAATTACACTGAGCTCCTCTTCAGCTGGCAGGGGTGTCAAAGCTTTTGCCTCCGTCTCAGATGTAGTTAAACATTAGACATTTGGCCGTTGTTGTTGACAGAAGGAGCCGTCGCTCTTCACGGTAAAAAAACAAAACCCCACAATCATCGTGTCAGAGCTGGCAGGGTGTTATTCTTTCACCACTGTTTTTATATTCAACTGGGAAGATAAATGTAAATGTGTTGATGTTTCTCTGGTGGGTTTGTCTTCCAGTGTTCAGGAAGTCTTCAGTCAAGAATCCAGTAGCTTTGACTGTGCTGTATTAGCAATAGATTCGATCTGAACTAAATCCATCCATCGTCAACCGCTTATCCTGCGTACAGGGTCACGGGGGGCTGAAGCCTATCCCAGCTGACATTGGGCGAAAGGCGGAGTGCACCCTGGACAGGTCGCCAGTCCATCGCAGGGTCTGAACTAAATATTTAATGTAAATATTATCTGGCCAATAGTATGTGGACGAATTTACTTCCCATTAACCACTAGTTTTATGTTGAAAGTGTAACCAGACGTTGCATATGTATTGTTGCTAACTTGACCGGAGCCCTACACGTCCATAAACAAAGCTAAAGGGCTACCCAGGGCATTAAAAGTGACACCAAACGTCTTGACCATTTTACTGGGGCACAGCACACAAATACTACCCCAGTAAAAAGGTCACACCAGCCAAGACTCCCAGCTACACCGGATCAACTACATAGAGTCACCATGTAACCAAGGTACATGTCTTTAGACAGTGGGAGGCTGCCGGAGAGCCCACGCAGGCAACAAGCAAACTCCACACAGAAAGGCCTGGGACGCCCAAGGTTTGGTCCCCAGACCTTCTTGCTGTGAGGCAACCATGCTAATCACTGCACCATCAACATTCCCACTCCAACATGTTTAACGCTCCTTTAGCGCATCAGACGATGTAATAAGTGAGGAGTGAAAAAATGAAAAAGAAAGTAAAAATCACCAGGTTCCTGATTTGAGGAGGATGAAGAGCAACTCCTGCACGGCCTCTATGCATTTCTGGGCAACTTTGATTTCCTGCTCCGAGCCATTCTCCAAGCTCATTCTCCACAAAGGGCCAAATTTAGAAGCAGCATTATGGAAATGGAGCGGGAGCAGAAGAGGAGCCAGAAACATAAGGACTTTATCCCTTTTATAAAAATGTGCAGCATGTGCAAGCATTGTGATTCAGGACAAAGAAACAGGGAGATTACTAACTTTTAATTTTCCACTCTGCTCTGTCCCTGTGTACAGACTGAGTCCTGCAGGTATTTATGGGGCTTAAACAATAATCTACTCATTTGTGATACGGCATCATCTGAAAGCTAAAACTGAAGCCAAATGAGCGTACTGGAAAAAAAAAACAATCTCAAGGAAACAGCAGCGTGTTGGACATAATGAAAAGTCAACACGTTGAATGAGCGGCCCCGGAGTCCCCTCTTTGCACAGATTAGCTCTGCATTTTGAAGCTGAGTACAGAGCTGTGTGCTGTGCTGTGAGCCCTGTCACCCTGGGGGACCTCATTACCAGCACTCCAGGCTGGGATTTGAAGCATGTCAGCCCATACTCTGCTGTAATTAATTCCACTGCTTTTGGCTCTTTTTTCTCCTCCATTAATCTGTGTATTTAATTACGGTCTGCTTGCTTTAACGGCACAGAGAGCGAGAGGCACAAAAAAGACAGAGAGCCTTAAAAGTTATAGGCGATTTCAATCAGAAATCCTCTAATTATTAGAGTAAAGACGCCGGTCTTCCCCTGTCCTCTCTGAGACTTTAAATTAAGATCCGGTATCACTGAAGTCACATGACCAATGATTAGATCTCTTCAGATCGTCTTCATTCCAACAAGATATCCAGCATGTGGTGCCACCAACACAACAAAATGCCAGAGCTGCTATCCAGGCAGCTGTGGACAAACTTTCGTCTGGTCAAGTTAGCTGTGTGGCTCAAGGGATTTTGATGTTAGCCAGTCCAGAATTACATATCTCGAAGTTTTGTACAGACATTCGTGTTCCCCAGAAGATGAATCCAAGTAACTTTGGTGATCATCTGACTTTTCTTCTAGCTGGTTTTGTAAACCGTTACTGTTATGCTGCCGCACACTAGAGGATAACAGGGACAATTTTAGGTCCGATTCGTCCCTCCTGATAATTGCGGGGACGTTCCCGAGCCGAGGCTGATCGGAAGATTTGAAATCGGGGAGCCGCCGATCAGGAACCCACAACAGCTAATAAAGCTGATCGGGAAGCGTCACCAGTGTGTTGCGTATCTGCTCGTGCTATGAAAAATGTATAAACCTGGTGATTCCCTCTTCTCAGCCTCGAGTTCATCCACAGTTTGATTCTCTTTTTCTATTTTTCTGTGTAAAACACAGAACACACAAGGTCAACCAGCTGACGACGACAGTCTGCCTCCCCTCAACATTTTTACTGTTATGAGTACACCATCTGGGTACTGATGCATTTTGCCATACTTCTCAGTGTAAACGCACTTCTGCACTCAAAATACCAAGTGTGAGTTCAGAAGGACGCAAATTGAGACACAGTAATGGTACAGGTGAGCATGTTCATATTAAGCATTAGCATTTAGCTAAATGTCAGAGGGATAACGTCTATGTTAACGTGCTAACAGCAGCACCCCAAGTGGTAACAATCTTTTTCATAATTCAACATGGTATTTTCTGTGTGTAGTCATCAAAAGTGTGCCTGTTACTCTTTGTATCTTGTTGTATTTCTTTCTCCAGCAGAGCTTTGCTGCTTGGAAATATAACGATAAGTGAAGCTCCCTTTTCACTCATCTTTCTCCTTCAGTTTTTCTCTCTGTTTTGACCTTGGTCTGTCTGCACCCTGAACTCTCTCCGTCTATGTCGTCTCTCCTGCACCATCCCCGTTCACCTTCCTGTGCACATTTTGTCACACGATGTTTTCTCTACAAACAGAACGCTGATAACACAACGGTCTGTCGCTCCCGCTTCAGATAAGGAAACCGCCTGACCGTGACGTTCTGGTCAGGTTGTGCTTTTACAGCGAAACTAGACGCAAGCACAATATGACAAATGGTGTGTACAAATATTTACATTTTATTTAGAGTCTTCTTTCACAAAAGTATGCAGTCACAAAAAGGTTTTCGAAACTCACCACTGGTGTGTTACTACCACATTATACAGTATGCAGCACAGAGACAGAACCTAACCAGAAGCTTTGACAGAGTCAGTGGTGTCAACATTATACAAGGTCATCTGTGGAGTTGGCAAGCTTTGGTAGAAATTACGTCCATCGGACAGCAGAAACACAGCAAGATGGATAAGGTTTGGTTGGTAAATGGATATAACGGCTGAAAATAATCATTTAACTCCATTAATTAATAGATGAATCTTTGGCAGAATAATCTCAACTCTTAGTCTACTTTTTCACTGGAGCTTTCAGTCACATGGTCCTCATCAGCAGACAACATGGTCAAGTCCTTGAGGTTCTCTGAATCATGGAGATCATGGAGTAGCTCCAGCAAACTGAATCTGCTGATGAAGACCATGGGATACGGTCAAAAGCAGCAGAACAGGTGGATCTACGGCTGGGCAATAAAACAATAATCAGTATTATCGCGATATCATTTTCCTCAATAATAATATAACAAATGTGCAATAAATGTTTGATATAATGCATTTGAATCACAAAACATTAGCACTTATGTCTTTCTATTAAGATATTTATTTAAGATTTTACATCTGCATGTTTGTTAAAAAAAAAAGGTTTTATCACAATAGTTTGATCCACTGTTCATCCATCAAGTGTTTGTTTTGACCACAAAGAAAAGTTTAAAACCACAATTAACCATCTGATTTCTTCAACTTTCACTCAGGAGCAAAAATCAGCCTTTAACCTTGAAAGAAATACTGAACTGACATGTAGGCTCAATCCCATTTTACCCCTTGCCCCCACCTTTTGTTTTCGAGTGTAGCCCTTGGCCCTTAAAACAGAGTTACAAGGGCCAAGGGGTTGAAATATTCTCCTACGAAATGGAACAACCATTCAGGAACCCGTTACGTCATCAGTAGTAGACGATAGCTCTGAAGTTAATAGAAGCGACAAGTTTTAACGATTGAAAACAACTCCAATATGCCGTCTTCCGCTGTGGTAATCTATGAACGCACAAAACGGAGGGGTAGGGGTGAAATGGGATTGAACCTTACCCTGATAATTACTGATGTTATGACATTTAGTATCGTGATATCAGTTTTGGCTATATCGCCCAGCCCTAGTTGGACCTAGAATTGAGATTGTTCTGTTAACCAGGTCAAGGATGAACTGCTGAATTTGTTTCAGTTTTGTCAGAAAACTGTGAAAAATGTCCGTCACAATTTTACGACAGAAATAAGAGAAAAGCAGCAAATTCTCACATTAGAGAAGCTGAAACCAGAGGCTGCAAACATTCAGTCAATTCAGACTATTTAATCAGCTGTTGATTAATTTTCTTTATTTGTTGAAAATTGACTAAATGTTTCGGCACTAGTGGAGAGCTCGATTGAAACTTGATTAGATTATTAAATCATTCTGTTTCCTTCAGTGCCAGGTCTTAAAAAAAAACACAGACTGGCAGCAGAATATTTGGAAATGACAAGGACAACGGTGAGAAAGAACCTGAAGAAGAAGAAGTGACTTTTTCCTTGGTTGTACAAATAAATAGAACAGATTTGACACACGTGACGAGGCTACGGTAACAAGAAAATCATATTGAAAAGTGTCTTTTCTTGAAAAAGTGTCTTTCTTGGCGTTCCATCCACAGTTCTTAACCAAAGTGTTGCTTTAAAAAAATGCTGTGCCATAACAAGGTACAAAAATACATAACTATGCGAGACTGGAACCATTAAAAGAGTCTTTGTGAATACTGCGAGCTCCGTAACAGCACTGTGTTGTTTGGCCGGCGGCCGCGGAGACGGGCGTGGCAGTTTGGCTCGAGGCGAAGGCTTCGACAGCAGTAGTGGCATTCAGAGTGCGCAGACAGCTGATGTGCAGCATTTCAAACTGTAACTCAAATCCTCCAGGAGAGCGAGGTGAACCGGTGCGGGCGAAACACCGGCGGGATCGGCAAGGGAGTCACTAGGGGCAGAGTTTAGATGGCGTAGTCTTCCTGAGCGGCGGGGCTGAAGGCGGAGCTCCGCAGGGCGTCCAGGCAGTTGACCAGGATCAGCGTGCCGGTCAGGTGCTTCCATCGTTTGGTGATGGGGTTCTTCATCTTGTCTAAGCCCATGTGCAGCTCCTGGATCACGTCCCTGTAGCTGTCGCCGATCTGAGCGGCCCACGTGACCAGGAAGTCATACGCCGGCTTCCACATGGCCTGCAGACGGACAGAGAGAAGAAACATCCGGTGATCTGCTGGTACACGGACAAAGAAGATGTTGTCCTGACTGCAGACTGTTAATGTATGTCGACATTTCAGTGCCTGTTTTAAAAAGCAAAGCTTTTATTGATCTAAACATGATGGTGATGCTGTGGATCGTCAGTCCACCTGTTGTTCCTGACATCTTTGTTCTTTCCTTACAAAAACTAGCCCTAGTCTTGATCAGCAGGTAGCTGGGATGTCACGACAGCGGGAATTTAGTAGTTGATACAGATACAAATGAAATTTCACGATTATCAATACCAGTTTGATACCACGATAAAAAACTCAACTAAACAATAAATCCCATATACTTCAACATTCACTCACTTTAATAAAAACATCTGAACATAAAACAACAGCTGTGAAAGCTGTGAGAGGACGTCCAGGACAGATGAGAGGTGGTTTGATGTCAATGAATTCATAAATTAAGATGTTGAAATTACAGACTTGCACTGTGCATAATTAATTATTAAATCAATAACTTTATTTTCTGAACTTTTCTTTACAATCTCTCAGGTGTGAAATATTTAAAGGTATCTGTATTGCCAGTTGTCTCAGATTTTTATTTAGTTATTGAATTTATTTATTTATTTTTTTATTTATTAGTTATTGATGATTGAAATGGATCGTACTGTACTTTTCAGACGGCCCCTAACTACAGCAACAGAGGCGTTGGACAGACATTAAGTTGTTAGCGCTGCAAACTCCATCGTCATCTTTAGTGATTTTCTGGTGATCACTTGATACCAAAGTATCTGGTCTCGTGACATCCCTAGCAGGCAGCATGTACAGACCTTATAAAATCACAATATTAAAACCGAAAAAAAGTCAGTGATGACAGCTGGAACTTGTGTTCTGCCATCTTGTTGGGTTCTCGTCTAAAGATGTTTCCTAAAACTATTAAGAGTCATCACAGGTGTTTAATTCTGCTCACACAGAAGGATTTCTTAAAGGCAACATGATGTACGTCAGAACAGTAAACAAATTAGTACAAATTAGTACAAAGTACAAATCTAGCTGCTACATCTTGACGCACACCAAAGCATCAGGACACGTCACCGTCCTCCTTCCCTTCCCTCCTTTCTCCCCATAAATTATTAATGAGATGTGTATATAAGTTCCAGGTATGACTGACTTTCCTTTACAATACTATAAAAGGAAAGAGGAGGTGTTGGTTCAGACAGAGCTCTGAGGCTGTGCTGATCAGCTGTTTGATTCATGCGCCACAACAATGTCCTGTATAAATGTGTTGAAATTGTGTTCATTATTCTATGTTTTTAAACTGAGTCAGGCCTGTTTACTGTAACTAAATTGTTGCTCTTAAACTTTTCCTGTATAATAAATGAAATGAATCGCTGATGTGCAGCTCATCATAATGTCTAATCATTTTCATGCAGGTGTTCAGCACGGCCATTACAACAATAATCAATCAATAATTACAATAATCAGCTAATAGGGGGAGTAAGTCTTAGAAGAAAATCAAAATAAGTGAGTTCTAAGCGACCAATCAGCTTGTCAAACACTTTCCAACCACAGATCTCACCAGACGGTGGTGATACTGCAGTTTGTAGCTAACCACGATTAAACCAAAGGCTTTAGACGCATGCGTCTAGAGAATGTGAATTTCCTTTAGGCTTTCATTGTAATTCCAGTTTCACCTGAATAAACCATTTCCATGTTCACGTGTTAAACAACAGATTTACCTCACTGTCCACCACCCCGTTCTTGTCGCGATGCGGGGCCTCGTAAGCATCCATCTGCTGCCGTGAGACCTTGGCGAGCCTCTCGGCCAGCTCCCTCCAGCGTCCGGCCACCTCCACCGCCGTGGTCAGGAGGACAAAGTCCATGACCAGTCTGGCAACGAGACCTTGACAGTCCATCTTCAACAGGGCCTGCAGAGAAAGGACACAAGAGGATTTTAGACTGAGGGGAACACAGAAGAAGAAAGAGTACGGTCTTAAATAACGGAATTTAAGAGACGTGGGGTCTGAACTGTGAAGAAAAATCACATGAGCTCTGACTGGGAATCAGTGGACAAGAGAGACGCCGTCTAGTGAAGATGGAAACTGAGCAGAGACAAAACCACACACTTCACAGAGCCTAATAAATCAACAGGTTTCATTACACTGACTTGATCCTTGTTGTTTTCCACAGCCTGCCTCCCCAATCCCCCTGCAAATCTCAGCTTTGTGCATTTTTCAGATGCTTTCTAGTGGAAACACCGAGATTTATTATGTCACATCTGAACTGAGCGTGGTAACCAATACTGATACAGACAACAACAACAGGGCGAAACAAGTGCTGCTTTCAACCAGATTAAAGTGTGAAGCCCTGATCTGGAACATAGAGGCTGTTAACACCTGGCATTAACATGTGTCTTGTATCCAGATTAGGGAACCGAATTAGAACGCACCGGTACCTCATTTTGGTGCAACTTCAATGTGTCGATTTGCTGCTAGTACTGCAACTGTTATATTTAAAAATTATTAGGTGGGTAAGGTGGTTTAGGTTTTATATATTGTGATTTTTTTATGTATATGTGTTATTATGTATATGTGAATTTTAATTTTTAAAAATGAAAAAAATTCTTTAATGTCAATTATGTGAAGTATTTGCCACCGGAATCGGTAAAAAAACAAATGATACCCAACCCTACTCACAATAATTTAATAGTTGACAACTAGTTGACTAACAGACTAATCGTTGCAGCTCTAATCCAGATTGTATCCAAATTGATTTTAACCAGATTACATTTACACCTGGTATTAATATATTTATATTAATGAGTCCTCAGTGTCCACAATAAGATCTGATCAAGCTCTGTCCACCGTTAGAGAAACAAGCATCAAGCTCTCAGGCTCTGGACTAAAGTTCAGGCAGCCTGAACAACATCTCCATCCTCAGGCCCCGCTGCCAGCGAGACAAAAAATGAGGAAGAAAAATGAAATCTGCCGATGTGGCTCATGTTTGTTTGGGTCTAACCGGTCTGGACAGGAACCCTGCTCCTCCCATCAGCCTCTGTAACCTCTCTGTCTCCGTCAGTCCTGTCCAGACGGCTGCTGTTTGGGGGGGGGGGGAAGAAAGTGACTCAGTCTGTTCCTACAGGAGAGACGACCTGCAGCACGTCACAGGGGAAATGCAAATACAGATGTCGCACATGCAAATATGAGTGCATTTGCACATGTATTTGATTATGCACACACATTTGTGAGGATCCTCGCTCAAATAATCCAATCCCAAGCTCAAAACACTAACCTAAGCAATATTAAAATCTTTACTGTTTGTGAAACACTAATAAAAAACTGAAGGACAAAGGTATATTGAAGATATTAAACAGGACCAGGACCACTTTCCACATGTCCTCTCTTCATTTTGCTGGTCTTAAGCTCAAACTGGTCCTCTGAAAGACAGAAGCACACAGACTCACACTCGGATGCAGACTCAACAGAGCGAAGGTGAATTTAAAGCTCCAGTTTGGGCTTCAGCTTCAGGAATGTGTGGGACGACAGGATATGGGGGGGGGGCCATGAGGATGAGATAGCAGACGCCGCTGACTGTTCTCCAGGAATGTTAAGTTGCTGCCAAATTACATTAATCAAAGAAAAAAGTCAAACTAAAACTTAACTTTTGTCCAAAAGCTTCGCACAGCGTTTGTTTGTTTGTGCATCTCTGTGGATGTTGAGGGGAAGAAGCTGTCATGGAGATACACACTTTGACAAGCACCTTTTTCCTCGCTGGATAGCGACAGGAAATCCCTGCCAAAATAAAAGGGATCACTTCCTGCCCTACTACGGTTTTACGTCTGTCACTGGACGCGCAACAACATTCTTGCTTTGTTTAATCGGTAATGATTTAGAGTTAAACTGATGAAGTCAAGCAAACATTTTGATGCAGAAGATTGTGCCTGTGGTCGTCCATTATTACAACTTGTGTTATTTTCTGAAAGCAGATTCTTAACATAATCTACTCCACTCTCATGTCTGTACGTCTCCTGGCTGCAGTTTGATATTTATCTGTCCTGGAAACAGGAGGGAACAGCTCTCATAAGCCCCTTTTCCACTGCGTAGTACCAGCTCGACTCGACTGAGAAGTTTTGAGGTGAGAAATCAGCTGTGTAGATTTCGAATACTGACAGTTTTACGAGAAGTGATGGTGGAACAAAAATGTGCTTGAATATTTTCGGAGTTGAGGAGCTCCGCAAGTGGCTGCAGGGGAAGCCTGTGCCGACCTGCCGGAGGAGGGCGTGAGGCCGGCCAGCCGCCCGCTCACAGAGCCCTCTGCTCCCGCCGTCACACAGACCGCTGCAGCAACAACGGCAGAGGAAAACACAGCTGGAAGCTTTTCATACCGCTTATCTGTCTTTACATTCTGAAGAATGTTGAAACATAGAGACAGCTGTATGTGGGTTGCTGGTGTGTGTCGCATTGAACATTACGTTGCGGCAGTTGTGTGTGGCATCACTATGAGGAACAGCTACATTGAGGGCTACTATCTCTGGGTACTATCGGCAATGGAAAACTAATTTGACTCTTTCACAAAATGTAGAACTACTCATTTAATGTAGAGATATTTAGAGCTTGTTTGTATTTTACACAATTTAAGATTTAGGAACATGCAGGAACAGACGGTGATTTAAAGCTTTGTTGTACTCTGTATTTGTCATGCAAACTTGATGTTTGCTAAGAGAAGAGTAACATCTGGTGAATCTGAAGTTTTTTCCATCAGACTACTTACTACTTTCCTCCACTTCCTTTTTAATTTGTCTGAGAGGCTTTAATTGTGAAAATGAAATGACTCTGAACAGCCAGCACTTGTTGGAAAGTTT
Source organism: Micropterus salmoides (assembly GCF_014851395.1). Lineage (NCBI taxonomy): Eukaryota > Metazoa > Chordata > Actinopteri > Centrarchiformes > Centrarchidae > Micropterus > Micropterus salmoides. The sequence continues at coordinate 28,783,351 of NW_024040596.1, forward strand.
CCTTTTAGGTGATCAAGTGTTTTCTCAGAGGCCCGTGTCGGCCTCTTCACGGAGTGAAGGTTTCATTACCATATAAAAGCATCAAACCTCTCCATTATAAAAACACAGACGGTGATTTAAGGAGTGTCTCGATCAATAATTCCTCCAGCATCACTCCCTGCTGCCTTATTTTGTTCTCAGCAGCGTATTAATACCTCCAGATCCCATTTAATTGCCGGGCTAATGTTGACCTGATCCTCCCCTTCATAGAAAAACGGTCCTGAAGGATTCTGGGAGGCTTTACATGAGCTCAAGGCCGATGTGAAGAGATCCCAGATAATGGTCCAGATTGACTATTGCAAATATTTCATCTGCAGTTAGACAAGTTTATTAACCCTCAGTCTCACATGGGCACTGAGTAGAAATGAAGGCGAACTTTATTTCTGCAGATTTTGCCTCTAGATTAATGTTATCACTATTTTTGATGATTATCAAAATTGTTGCTGATCATGTTTCTGTTGATGGAACATTGACAAAATCATTTTAACTCAGCTACTAGACCATTGTTTTCAGAGCTTTCAACCGCATTGCATGGTCTTCATTAGCAAATGGAGTTGGCTTTGTTGTCAACATGACACTTGGACCTTGAGATTAATATCTCTAACTATAGCTGGTATGAAAGAAGTGGACGTTGCCACCATGACATCACGCCTTGGTTTGTGGACTACCGTTTTGAAACCTTGAGTTTGGCATTTTGCAGTCGCCATCTTGGTTTTTTAGTGCAAGAAGGGTGGAGCTAGCTAGCTTGTATAGCAAGATGCATCCAAACTTCACATTAACTACACTATCCTGATTGACATGGTAGCTACTTGTCAATCACAAGGTAGCCCCGCCCTAAAGCCTCCCCTGCTTTCTGGTCTATTTCCCTCTAAATGGGACCATCATGAAGATCAGGAACATCATGCTGTGTTGAAGATGACTGAGACCATAAACTCATTAGGGAAGTGTTTACTGAGGTAATAAATCAGCTGAGAAGTAGAAACATTTTCTCATAGACTTCTTTCTGCAGCCAGAGGAGTCGCCCCCCTGCTGGCCATTAGAGAGAATGCACATTACTTCAGCATTGGCTTCACTTTTCAGACCCAGAGGTTCCTGCTTGTCTCAAACTATGACACTTAGGGTGGTGGTTAACACAACAGGGAATTTGAGGAGCACATTGTTAAAAGTCTAGCTCAACGATCAGAGCTTTCAGAAGTTTTGTGAGGCTGCACTTTTCCTGGCACGTCGGACATTCTGGCTGCTGTAAATCTTTGATGGCGTGTTGTAAAGTATTTATCACTGAGCCTGATTTTAAACTAATAATTGCACTGCAGCAGACAGAGCCGGGTGTCACTACTGCAGTTCAAACAGCTTCTCTGCAACAATACACTGAGACAGAGGAGGAGTTCAGGGCTGGGCTGCGTTTTTCTAAAATGTCAGCTGGTCTATGTGGACGGGTTATAGGACTCTCTGTGTGTATGTGTGTGTGCGTGCTTTTAGTTAAATGCCACAGAGTTTGTTTCACCAGCTCAGCAATCAGCGCTCTGAAGCCTGCAGCCCCCCCCACACCCCCCACCCCCATCACTGCATAAATCATCTGCTTGTCAAAACGAGAAGAAAATTCCTGCAGACATATTTCCAGAGATAACGTTGATGTGGAAACGAAGCGGGCGCTTCAATCATGTCTGTCGCTGCACACCAAAATACACACACACACACACACACACACACACACACACACACACACGCACACTGTGCTTTCATATTGGAAGAAAACAGCCACACTAAACCCTTGCTATAACCCGCAGTGAGGCTTTTGATAAATTACTTGTTTCTTCCGTCGTCCTGTTTCTGGTTTTCCTCTCAGCTACAAAACTGACACTCAATCTCTCCACTTCAATCTCCTTTTTATTATTTTTCTATCTCATCTTCATTTTCCATCTGACTTCCTCCACCTCTCCCATTTGCGGCTCTTTACACTCCATCTTAGCTGCACCGCGGCTTTGCAATTTCATTCCTCACCCACTTTTGCCGTGAACCTGCCTTTTTGTCTCTTTACCTTTTTATGTGAACAAACCTCAACATCAAAATCCGGGGATGCTGGGAGAAATCAAAGATTGTGGTGTGCCGGTTTTGGACACATAAACTCCCTTCATTCCTCATGAACTGGCTCTGAAATAACTCCCACATTCCCAAACAAGGCCAAACTCTCCAGAGAGTGAGTGATCTGTTGTTCAGTCAATTATTCCAAAAGCAGCAGCCTGCCACACCCAGTCACTGAAGAACGGGAGAAGAGGAAGCGGGGGGGGGGGGGGGGGGGGGGGGCCGGAGAAGCTCCTGTGCACATTTGTGTACAAAAATGGCAAAGCAGCAAGCTAATAGCACATAATGGGTCCGGTTGCTGCTCCGCTTTTCAGAGCCCTGCTCCAGAAATAGGATGTTATTGTTATTCCCAGTCTCCACCGCCACACTGATCTCGCTGCAAATAATTCAGGAGGGTCAGACGCTTTGCTGCAGAGCTGAGCGAGAGCTTTGAAATGAAAATCACCCTTTTAGCCCTGAGATACAACAAAAGCTCCACCTCATTCTCCAAGATGTTGCAACAGTTCACAGTCTGTGTGTGTCATTGTGGCCAAATGTGGTCCTGGAGACACTTCAGGAACGACCACAGAGACGGTTTTGGATAGTCAGAACTCAACCAAACTTTACAGGTGTATAGTTGAAATCAAACTGAAGGAAGAGTTTGAAGATGGGTGTGGTCCGACCTATGAACACTGAGTACAAGATGATGGGCGGGTGGGGTCTCTGGTGGAATCTGCAGTCAGTTCACTGTCTGTCTGCAATGAGAGGAGGAAGAACAGGGAGGAGGACTAGGAGGGTTTTCCATGCTATCTCTCTTTAGTCACTCACAGAAACAGTGGAGGAAGTATTTACTTCACATAGGATCAGGGTTTTTCCTGGCTCAGAATGGGCCTTTGGGGGGTGTCTTCGCACGACAGTAAGCATGATCAGTACGCGTACAGTAGAGGTAATCAGTTACCTTATGACTGAAATCTATACATTTTCTTGTTATTTCTGACCTTTTCATTAACAAAATATATCCACAACCTGGGGGAGTAAAGGTATAAAAGTAAAGTAATATGTTAGTATAATAATATATTTACAGGTTACACTTGATTTGGATAATCTACAGATACAGGGCAATAACGGTGGCCTGATGGCCGAGGCCAGTGAAAAGCAATGTTGGGACAGTTGAACTGGCAACTCACTGGCCCGATTGGGTCAGTGCAAAAACATTAGTATTTCAAAAAATAAATAAAAAATTAGAACAGTCTCTGATTTGTTTATGCACAGTATTAACTTAATTAATAATTTAACTTAATAATAAAAACCGTGCATACAGAACAACAAGTTCAACATTTCTAAAGTTTGATGTAGTGCATCAGCCTTTTTTAATGTCTCGCCTACTCCAGGCTGTTGGTCGGCTAGATGAGCAACTAGCGCAGACGGCTGCATGAAAGGTTCCCGATCCCGATCTGACTGCGGAGATTAGTAGGCAGGAGAGAATGGGAGCAGGTGAGCTCACTTAGTGCCCGGAGAACCTGATATGGAGAGGGCAGGGAAGAGGACCGGGGCCTGTGCGCCAAAGAGTAAAATGTAAAAGTGACAGTACACTTCAAGCATAAACTGAATATATATGGTTATATATTGTTATATATATATTGTTATATATTGTTCAGGCGCTGTCAATCCAATGCAGCAGCTGATTTATGAATCCGGCACCAGCTGCATGTGTAAAAAACAAAACAAAAATACAGCGCTGTGGATGAGAGGAGAGCTGACTGCTGAAAGTCAAGACGCCGTGTTTAAGTTTATGTTCTGCTTGCTCAAAAGCTGTTTGATTAAAACACATTAAGAAAGTATTTGAAACGCTTCTTCAATTCTGATCATTTTGGCACTGGTGATTTTCCGTTGGCGCTCACTAAAACCTCTGGGGGGCGCCGAAAATTTCTCTATGCAGGAAAACCCCCTGAGGATTAAAGTATAAATAAGTGTTCTGATTGGACTCTGTGTCTCGTCCTGTACAAACAAAGAAAATACACAGTAAAGTTCTGTTGTTGTTGATAAATGACAGCAGGTCAGCCCAACACTTTAACAGAACTACAAATAGTTAGCTATTCTGAGTTAGATTTTACTGTAAAACCCGAACGTGCCTTAACGTCATGTGGAGGTTATAGCAGAACAGAGAGTGTGTCATCACTTCCTGTTTTGCATTTTTAATTTTAAATCCACAAAGACGTCTGCAGCAGCTTAAGAGAGAAAGAGAGAGGACCTGTGGAGGCTTGCTTAGAATGACCCAATCACAAGTGAGTCATTCCACAATGCTTTGTTGAAATCAGGTAATTACCTCACCTTAAAACAGTGGGTAACAGTTGAGTACTAACGTCAAATTTTGTAGTCGATACAAATACAAGAGAAATTCCCAGATCCTGAATACCAAATCCAATACCATGGTACAAAAACAAATACACAAAAATAAGTCCCCTGTACTTCAACATGCACTCTTCTGATAAATTATCAGTTTCACTCAATAATTACAAAACAGCAGAGCAACACACACCTCAACTCAGAGTGCAAGCAGTAGTATAAATTTACTGACATAGTAACACATCAGAGAAGGTTACATCACACACCTTGCAAAAAACAACAACAAACAATCAAAAAAGCCTCTGCTCAGTCTCTGCGTCACACAGTACACCCAAAACTTCATGACTGAAATTAAACATGAGTAAACAAACAGCGGCAGGAGATAAAACACTGAAACCAGCCGCCTCGTAGTCTATGTCGTCCGGCTGAAGCGCTGCTAGACGTAGATCCACCCCACTCACATGGAGCTGGTGTGGCTGTGAAAGGCAGGTGTTGTTTCAAGGATGTTAATCTGCAAACTATGTGGAATCAGAGACGAACAAACCGCTGCATGGAATATCAAGAATATGAAAAGCTTCGGTCAGCTAAACCGCTACACTGATGACAGACTCAAAGCCACTTGAATGTTTCACTTTAAAGAGGTCATATTATGCTCATTTTCAGGTCCATCATTTTATTTAGGGGTTGTACCAGAACAGGTTTACATGATTTCATTTTCAAAAAACACCAGATTTTTTGTCAGACTGCACATTGCTGCAGCTCCACTTTTCCCCCTGTGTGTTGAACGCTTCATTTTAGCTACAGAGTGATACATCTTACCTCTACACGATCTCTGTTGGGAGTTGCACATGCGCAGTTCCTAGAAGGACTACTAGCCAATCACCAGCAGAGAAAGGCCGGCCCTGAAAAGCCGGTAAACACGGCTTCGGTTCAGAGAGAAAAGCCAATAAGCATGACCTCTTTAAATATGTCATGTCATTAACAAGCAACAATTAATATCCTATTAACAACAGCAAACTAGAACAATATTAGAAGAACGAAACAGATGTCTGTTTATTTGTTTTGGATTTAAAACAAAAAACTTATTTTTTTGTTTTTTCTGATTTGGTTTTGAAATGGAATAATCAAAGACCAAACCATACAATAAATAATAAAACCTTTAACGCAGCACGGATTGAAATCCAAAGACATGTTAATCATGTCTCTGCTACACAGACAGAGCCACACATCACACGTGATGACTGAGAGGGATTTTTTCAGATTCTTCCGTTTCTTCCACTGTGTACACCGTGTACTTACTTGCATAGCGTGTGAATTTTCACAGAGTAGTGTTGTCTTAAATCAAACACGGCTGTTGTGCCCTTGCTGGAGATGAGCAGCAGAAGAGAGAGAGCACAGATTTTCTGCAGCAATGATTTGAATTCAATAAGCGAGACAGAAGTTAGCATGTTTAGAATCTGAACAAATACAGCTTGCTCACACTGTGACAGACATTCAGGTTGGATGTTTGAAATGTGGAAAACACAGGACAAATACTACTGGCTAAATCAAATGCTCATTATAATTAGTATTGTAAAATGTTAATGTGTAGTGCAGCTGACATTAAAATCACCTGCAGACAGAGAACTGTGACAGTGACAGCCAACTGTGAAGGGTCATATGTGCAGAGGAGGATTATGGGAAGGACGTGGAAGTCATACGGACTGCAGGCGCCTGCAGGTCCAGAAGTGGAGCTTCTGTTTAGTTTCTGAACAATGAGGCAGGAAACATCTGCAGGCCTGAGACCCAACAGACACAAGCCGGATCCTTTCCATCGACCGCTGACGACGACAACAACACAATCTCTTCACAAACAAACAAGAGTCTGAGACTGCTTCATCCACACAGATATTTATTACGCGAGAACCTCCAACATGAATAAATGAGTGAAACGATTTCAAAGAATGTATTTATTAGAGTCTGCTTCAGTCCATGCTGCAAATGTAGCCTCAAGAAGCCCAAGTTGAGATTAAAAGCAACTTGTGCAAAATCTTCTCTTGAAAACACAACGGTCAGTTAACTCTGGGGTCACAAAATACCTGTGGTGGATAGTAAGGCTCGGGTTGTGACGGTCAAATATATTGATCCACCGTGTTACAGCGCCATTTTGGTCGCTATTAAAAGCACGGGGCACTTCCTGTCGGCTCGGAGGCATTGCGAGGCTAACCAGCCCACCAATCACAGTGCTTAGGGTCCGCGTAAATTACACTTTAGAGGGACATATTGTACTTTTTACTTCTCTACAATTAGCTGAAAGCTTCAGTTACTTTACAAATTAAGCTTTTTACACCCAAAACATATGAAGAGTTTATAAACATGTTTTGTTATAAATAAAACAGCTGAAACGATTAGTCAGTTGCCAGAAAATTTATTGGCATCTATTTTGATCATTTAAGTCATTTTTATGCAAAAATTAATTTGCTTTTCCTTTAAATTATTTTAATAATTTGAATGTTTGTTGAGGTTTAAAATATGAATCGGACAAAAGAAAGCATTTTGAAGGTGTCACAATTTCTCACTATTTTCATAATTTTTACAATTGATTAATGCAGAAAATACTCAGCAGATGAAAATAGTTATTAGCTGCAGTTCGATAAAATTCGTTAAAATGAACTCTACCTCATTAACTATAGCAGTAAAATCCTGCTTTTAAATGAATGCATGAGTTATAAAATATGAACAGACACACGAGACAATTTACTGCTTTAGGTACTTTAATACTTTAGATAAATTATCCTGATTATACTTACATACTTTTTCTTAACATTTTAGAAGCAGTACTTTTGCTTTTAAGAGTACTTTTACAGTGTGGCTTTTACTTAAGTAAAGGATCTGAGTAGTTCGTCCACCACTGCAAAATACGACATAAGACACTTTCCCACTGCTCCCGGAAAACAACACTGTCTGCAGCCAAGTCACTCACTCAGGTGAACCAGCTCCAATAACACACCTGCTTCAGTTCACACCACTCTGCCAACACACAGTGCGCTGACACAAACACACACTGGTGTAGACACATGTGGAAAACAGTGGCTTCAAAGGTAGAGACTGAGAAATGAGAACAGGAACATGTTAACTAAACACAGAATTACGGACAGATGAGGGGATCACTGGTGTCTCTCTGGGTTTAAGATAGTGACCAGTAACTAGTAACATCCCCAGTCCGGTCTTCCCCCCTTCCTTTTCCTGTCACCTATCTACTGCCACTATAATTAAAAGCAAAGACACTTGATATTCGGACAGATAATACTCTAATCTTCCAAACTGTGTCACTTCAGCAAAGGAGGAGGTTTAACTGATGTGGTGAACATCTGAATTAATAATAATATTATTGTATTACATTTATCTTCATTCTGAAAGCACAACCATGCAGAGTTATAAAACAGAAGGTGCACTGTATGAGAGGGGGCTATCAGGTAGTTGGCACACAATTATCAATCTCAACCTGTACTGCTATTTGCTGCTAGTAGCCTGTCTGTTCTGCTCTTCCTGCAACAAACATTAATAAACATTAAATAAACAGAATAAACATTAATAATATATATTAACATTAATAATCACATCAAGCTAAAAGCACAAACTTAAAGTCATTTCAAAATGAAATATCCAAAGCTACAAAAAGTCATAGTTTACCTCACGTCAGGGTATCGATAAACGGTTCCAAGTTGGAACTGTTAACAATTTTCCAAGAACCTTGGATTCATTAAGAACTGTGCATTTGGATTCTGCTCCTCGGTTCTTAACTTCCTGCATATTTCAGCTCCTGACTGAACTGCAGTGAGCATTTTACAGTCCGTAAAAGTGTCTCTTATCTGCCAGGAGCTGCTCCGCCGCCCTAACATCACCTCATTTGTTACGCAGTACGTCAACAAAGCATGAAGAAGAGAGTCCTTCTGTTTCCAGTCCTGGACCATGGCGGACCGCAGTAAAATGCAACACCTGCAGTAAGGAGGTTTGGTGCGAGGGAGGAAGCGGCTCCAACATGACGAAGCATTTACCTCAACACGGCGTGAATCTGAAGGAACGCACCGTGTTCGATGTGCCGCTCTCTCCCAGCTACAACGACGCCCCACATACAGCGAACGCTAACAGTAGCAACGTCTCAGGTACAAAACACAGGTGAGCTGACTGAAACCAATGATGTCTACAAAGGATTCAATATATATTTTTCTTAGAGACCAGTCCTCAGAGACGCCCCTCCAGTACAGAGACTCCTTTCACTTTAGCCATGAAGGGGAAGATGAATAAGGAGGAAGAGGATGAAGGTCACCGAGAGATAACAAAATCCGAGATTCATTAAGTAGAATCGATAAAATTTAAACAATACCCAACCCTATTATTAAAATATCCAACAAGCTCATCTCTTGGTTTGGGGGTTGAGATATTCACTGAGCAGCCTGAGAAGCATTTAAACATCGAACAAAGGGAAATCAAAAATCTATATTTGTAATAAACACACTGTGTTCAAACACTGCTGACAACAATGTTCTCCAATGACAATCAAAGCAGACCAGAATGGATTCAGACATTTGAGCACAAAGGAAGCTCTCTGGTTTGACCACAGTGCTTCAGATTCGGTTCTCTTTCTTCTAAAAATAGATGTCTGTCCACGTCTAATGACACACCGGCACATCACAAGATATTGTCTTCTGTGACGTGGAAAAAGAAAAGTTTCTTTGCAAGGGGCGAGGAAGATGAGGATTTCATCTGACAAGTCTTTAGTCTTACTCAGCTTTACTCTGAGGCCCACACAGACAGACACACACACACGGACCAAACTCTTTTCAGAGGACAAAAAAAAACAAACATCAGATGTTTGCACATGGCACAAACAGCATATTCGTGTGGCTTAGACAAAGAGCCTTCGTGATTTCACTTTGCTGGATCGCTGCGTGCTTTGATTGCCCCCACAGTAACCAGTAGTTTAGGTGTAATCCCGACAGAAGACACAGAAAAACAGACCTATATTCAGAAATGAACAGTAGTGACGCCCACAAACGGCATATTTTCAGTCACCACCTTTTATTATGTTCTTTTCCATACTGCAGTTTCTCTGTCTATAAATGGTCCTAACTAGTGTTTACAACCTCGCGTAAATTACAGTGCTTCTGCTCCGTGTTACCTCAGCTGTAGTCTGTCCACGACTTCTGACAGAGACTCTCAGTAGGATAATATGCAGACAGAGAAACTTAGTCATGGAACACTGGTGTAAAGGCAGCAGGGAAGCTAAATGTCGCTCTCTTAAAGCGTTGTAATATTTCAAACTGGCATAGATACATAAAATAATGTATTTTGGAGCTTTAGGGCCATAAGCATCGTCTCTGAATATCCACATTCTTTGACAGAAGATGCACAACCAAGTGCCTGAGAGATCCGGTGAACACAGCTCAGCATTTTGTTCTCTTTGAAGAAAAACTGAATACATTTTAAAAAAAGAAAAGAAAAGCATGACGCATGAACAGGCCTCTTCATCCACCGAGGACACATCTGTTCTTTTTTTTTTTTTTTAATGCCTGCTATTGTCTGGCTCGGTCAAAGAACACCCGTCTGAAATTCTAATTAAAGCAGAACTCCTCGTGGAAAAGACACTTTTCTATCATTGCTGTACGAGAAGAAGGGTCATTACTGTCTACATTTCAGACATTGGACACTGGTCTAATATCTAAAATTATATTTTACAAGAGTGAGGTTCTGTTTCACTGAGTTGTTTCCCCCCCCCCGACGGTTTTGATTCATATGTACATAAAGATAGAAAATTATCAGAGCAGCCTGAGCGATCAGTTGGATTTATAAGATCAGCTTACTGCACACACTGACTGTATAACTCAAGCAACAGATGCTCGTAAGAGGACAAAGTATTCTGCTGCTCCCCACAGCTCCTCAGGTCCCGATTAGACCTCGATGCCTACACAGCAGTTATCGACTGCACTCCCAGCAGAATTAACGGACTACAGCCGAGGGCCAAAAGCGTAAAGCAGCTGTGGGCAACCAACAGGAGAGAGGACGAACTCAGAGAGAAATCTACCAGGAGGACACAGGCAGATACACATGACCATTTCATTTAAGTACAAATGAAGGACGAAAGACGCAACTGAGATTAAAAATTTAAAACAAGGAAGAACAATTTGCATTTTGTCAAATAACTCAGGGAAAATGCAAAGTCACCGCAACAGAGGAGGATGCCAAGGCTGTAACTTACCGTCAGGAGTTCTTTCTGGAAGGACTTTCGCTCTTTGCCCTCTGCATTGTTGCAGTCCTCCTTCAGCCTCTCCAGCACTGACGCGACCCTCTCTGGCTCGCTGTCCAGCTCTGAGCGACAGAAGTGGGTCAAGGGCAGGTTGATGTAGCCGAGGGCATCTGCAAACGCTCGCCAGCTGCCGATGTTCTCCATCAGTATAGTTCTTACCGAGGCGTAAATGTACGTGAGGAATTTGCAGGGCTTCAGAATTTGCTCCAGTAACAATGAAGTCGTAAGGTCGGGCCCGCTGAAATAAATGGGCTTAACTTTGCCGACCACAAGCACATTCTTCGCATGAACAAATCCCATTTTGCCCTGATAGTATCCAATGTACCATTCTTTTGTCCACAGCTGGCCCTTCAGCTTGATCTTCTCCTCGCTCAGCAGAGCTACAAAGTCTCCTTTCTTGTACTCGAGCAGGTACTGGTTTTTTGTTTGTCGGATGACGGTTTTGATTAATTTTCCAAACTTCAGGTTATTTATTTTCCTGTCCTGAAAAGCAGGGTACTTGGTGGCGATGGCGAGAGGAGACAAGACTATCTTGCCCACTTCCTTCTTCTTCAGGAAGCGCCGTTGTACTGATGTCTTTGGGCCTGCTTTGGGTGGTGGCGTTGGCGTCTGGACACAAAACTGAGCCAGTATACAATCTTGGTCGTCTTTGACCTGGATCCTTAAGGTGAAATCAGAAACATCTTCAGAGTTGCGCGAAGCAATGATGTAGACGAGTCGGCTGACTTTGCCTAGTTTGACCTGGAAGCCCCGGACGACCCTGGCCTGGTCACTAGCTTTTACCTCGTAGTTGGCCATGTTGGAGTAAACTCCAACACGGAGGTCCTGGGGTTTGGATAAGACAAACTGGTGTTTACCCCAAAGCTGCAGCACTACGGATGGTGCAGACTGCACCTGTTTGCCTACCTCACTCACCAATAATGTCTTTGGTGCACAATCGTGGCCAAACATCGCCACGACTGTCTTGAAGGACGGGTGAATATGTTTGGGACCGTATACTCCTAAGGTGATCTTTTTAACCACATGCTCCCAAACTGTGGAGTCTGGAAATATGGACTGGGACTGAGCCACAACACACACATACATGCACGGTTCCAGGTTATCCAGGCACACCTGGACTGTGTCCCCATACATGTACGCCTGAGGGATGGGAGTGTAAGGACCCTCTTTACAATCACTCCTGACACACAAGACTTCCGTCGTCTGCCTGCTCTCCATTTTCACCACGACAGACACTTTCATCTCCAGGGTGATGGTGGTTTTGGTCTCCATGTTGCTGAGTTTGATCTCCACCACAGGGCTGACGGTGGTGCAGCGGTCGTTGTTGAGCTCTAGAGGCGGGTCGAGCAGAGCTTTGATTGAGATCTGCTGGGTGTCCCCCGGGACCACGTGGCCTTCGGGTATGTGGATGCTGATGTTGGTGTCTGGGAGCTGGACAGCGCCTCCTGAGCTGTCCAGCCGACAGACGATGTTGGTCTCCACCGGCTGCGTTTGGCCCCAACCTGGGTTCTGACCCAGCGAGTCCAGGTCATGGCAGGACCTGGCTATCTTGCGGTGGGTGAGCCACGCTGTCCGGAAATCCTCCCTGCTCTGGAACTGCTCTGGCGCCGGAGCTTTCAGGCCTCCAAAGAAACCAGAGGACTGCGGGGCGTCGGACTGAGCCTGCAGGATGGACAGCTCAGACAGACTGTAGGAACGTTTGCTTCTAAAAAACGGGTTGTCCCTGCGCAACGTTTGGCCCACCCCTACAGTGGGACTCAGAGGGCTCAAGTTAAAAACGCCACTGCCAAAACCATTGCTGTTGGCGGTGCTGCTGGTGGAGTTGGGCACTGATGGAGTGAGCGTATCAAACAGAAGGAGGTCAACTGATTTCTCATTACTGTTCTGATCGAGTGAGCTCTGAGGACCTCCGTTCAGGAAAGGGTTTGTAGAGGTATGGGTTGTTGCAAAAGGATTTCCGTTTTGGGAGGTGGTTGGTTTCAGAATCACCCCCGCCCACTCGCCTAGAAGGTCCATTTCTTTGGCTGCCTCCTCGTTACAGTCTCCCAAAGTGTCAATCATCCCACTGTCGCTGAAGGACGAATCTCTGTAGTTGATGGGCTGCACATACGCTGCAGGGATGTAACCCATCTCTGTGTTGTTGTGGGCATACCACCACTCTCCCCCCTGACGAGTCCAGAACGTAGAGGCGGTCTCCTTTAGAGAACTTCAGGGTGGTGAAGCTGGATGGGCAGTAGTCCTTGATGGCAACGACTTCCCTGGCAGCGCCGAAGGAGGCAGTGGAGTCCAGTCGTAAGGCACTGGGAGAAGGCACTGAAAAAAAACAAAAAACAATGTCAGGCAGAGGTGGATGATGCAGCCTAAACATCAGGTGAGGGAATATAGCAACTTTAACATTTTTTGATGGGTTAAACCATGAGTTGCATTTAGCCAGTTAATTTTAGTGTCCCTGGATCAGATCCATGGGGTGGGGGGTGGGGGTATCGGCACACACTGCTGCTACTGCTGCTTTAATGGATATTTTATTTATAAATTAAACATGATTCAAACATATTTCTAAGGCCTACATGTGCTAAAACTGATGTTCATCATTATGCATCTTTTTTTAAATACAGGCTATCCCATGCAGCTACGGACTGTCACTACCAGATGCTTCAACCTAGCAGAGCACAGACATCCACTTAATCTGTTTCAGCACAGACTGGAGGGCTGGAGGGGAGGGAGGGGGCTGCTCACGGATTCATCTGCTCCTGCTGTTTCTGTTTCTTTGAAGGGACAGGCCGAACAAAGTGGAATCCACTTACTGTTCAGTTTCACCCCTCTAACAAGAGACAGCTCAGTATCTCATCAACAAATGTGTGCAGAGTCTCTGCAACCAAACTGAGCCAGCCATCTACAGTCACGTAAACTGTGGCGAGTATACACAGACCTTTAAAGTCACAGTTTATCATCTTGATAACTTGATTCACAAGGTTTAGACTTTTTACACTTCACATAAAACCAAATTTCACTTGAGGTGTTGGATGTAATTAACACTAAAGAGGTTACTCTTCCTGTTAAATTCCTTTTTTTGAGCAGCTGACCTTTGACATCAGTCAGACTGGCTTCTGACACTCCGTCGCTGAGATCGATGAGCGTCCCCTCGGACTTGCAGCGTGGGAGAGAAGCGTTGTTGGTGGTGGTGGCTCTTATTCGGTGGGCGGCCATGTTTCGGACGTGTCACTGTGGACCAACCGGTGTGTTCAGGCTACTCTAATGGGTTTCCTTTTCCGTCCTTTCGGATGTCAACAGCCTCCCATGATCTCTGAAAGACACAGAAAATACTAGATTACATAAAACAAAGATAAAAGGAAATAAATATTCTTACCAAAATCTACTTTTAAAGCTGCATTTGCTGCAACTTATTTCAGAAGCATTTTTGTTATGTTTGTTGACAAAAATCAAGAAATCAAATGCTCTCTGACTGTAATAAGCACAGACAATCATTTCATTCAGTCTCAATGAAATGATTGGCTGGCCTACCTGCCTGTCTACTTAAAGGAGGGTTCTTCAGTTGGGCACTTTCTAGCTGCCTCTTGCTAGTTTCTCCAAAGTGTTGCTTATTTATTCCCTAATATAGAAAGTAATTTGTGTGAAGTCTCCCAGAGTTCTCATCTTTTGAAATTTTACTTGCTGATGTTGATCATCACGCTGAGATCTTCAACCCACTTTTAATGTTTCTGAATGTTTTTCAGTTTTCTGCTTATGAGCTTTCAGCGTGCTCCAAATCAACAGGAACCAAGCAACAAACCCCCAGCATTAAGTGGATGTGCATAAATATGTGCGTGATTAAAGTCTACTAAATAACTCTGATCCCCCAGCTTTCTCTCAGGAGTTTGGATCTTCATGTCCAGACCAGCAGGAGAATTATTAAAAAATCTAAACAGAATAACAAATTATTTCACGCGGAGTTTCAGCTGTCTGACAGCAGACTTCTGATTAATGTTCATAGATATCGTGACAAATATGATTTATAAATATTTCATTGATCATTAAACACCCTGGTGAACGAAGTGGAAAATTAATATTACTAAATCTTCAGTTCTTTTACTATTTTCTAAATCTGAAAAGCATGTTTTTCAAAACATAACAGGAAAAACTGACTGCCTGATTGATACGATGAAGTGAATCACAAGTCATACATTAACTTAAATCGTGATTTATTTTTAAAATGCGCTTACACAGATATCATTCCATAGATGCTGGCAGGGTACTGTATTGTGCCGAAACATATTTATTTCTCTATTTGATAGCTGCTCACTCTTAACTGTTTGCTAAAACATAAACATGATACATTATCAGTGCTTCCTACTCAGCGATAAGGCTTCTTGATATTTTCTTTTGTCTCATTGTTAACTAATCCCAAGAAATAACCATAATCAACAGAGTGCTGTTGTCTCCGTACTCAGGATTGTACACCATTGTATTCAATAAAGAGTTATTTAAAAGGGAGAAAACACTAAGTCAGCAAGCTTGTTAGCTTTGTCAATAACAGGACACAGTTTATTTAAAAGGATATATTTGTACCACTTCCTCACTTTCATATTTTTTAACCTGAACCCTATTTTCCCATGTTCTTGCGTAAAATTACCATTTTAATCAATGGAGTCTGGTGCCTTTGACAAGAGTGATACAGCGACTGTTTCTGGTTAAACAAAAAGGATCTTATCTCTGTAGGGATCCTTTCCATAATGTTGTCAGACACCTGGATTAACAATCAGAGCCAGTCAGTGGCCAAAAACAAGCAGTTTGGTGGACGTACTTTGACGGGACATATACGTTGCAGCCCTGTCCCTCTGCTGCCGACTGCAGGTCGAAAGATACTGAAATCACTTTTAAGTGTCTGCAAAGCATTCCTGTTTGGTGGAGCAGTTTATGCTCCAACAGATGAGGTAAAATTAAAGTGGACGGTGCAACTAAACTTGATGCAAGAAATCTGTACAGATTTGCATTGCCCACGTTTTATGTACTTTTGTCTGAATAGTGTTTGGCTGCTTTAAAATATCACTGTAATAAAATGTGCAGTGTCCTACAGTAGCCAAGCATTTTCCTTTGACATTCCTGTCGTCCTCCATACATCCATCCTCCAACACTGGAATAATCCTGATTGGTAATTAGCTGTTTTCAGTTAACACATACTGCAGTGGGGGAATAAAACACTGAATGGGAAAGTAGAGGAGGGAAGTTAAACACTTCATACCTGAGCAGTTGTTTTGTGTCAACAGTTTTTGAATGACACTTCAATGTGTCTGCTCTTCCCTCCCAGTTTTAGCCCGAACTGCTTCCTTTAAACAACATTACAACAGTGGTTTGAACCACTGTTGTAAATGTAAACATGATGATGTAAAAAAAATAAATAAATAAATACTGCAAAGAGCAGATGTGGGTCAGTGGAACACAGCGCCATGAGAGACACCAGGGTTTTAACTTGAATCCATAATTCATAGCTGTGTCATCTCGAGGAAGACACACGGAGAGGACGAGGCTGACGCACAGGAGACGCTCAGATGGAACAAAACTGCCAACAAAGGCCACAATTGCTCCTCTCAATTAACATGATTTTGTCTTTTTATATTAGACAATCTTTTGGTATGATCAGTCTGTAAAACCTGCAGTGGATTGGACAAATACAGGACTCTTAAAATCCACTGCTGATTTATTTGTTTTGCCAGTTGAACGTAATTTATTTTGTTCATCATTTGCTGCCTCCTCAAGCACTCTGCATATCAAGTGGGAGGCAAATTGGCCTTATCCACAGCAGGCATTGTGACTTATCGCAGTAGGAGAAGCAGTACAGGTGTTACCAATCACATTAATGATTCCTCTGCTCTGTTCAAGTGGGTGAGGCATGGCAGTGAGCCAGCATGAACAACACCAGGATTATTGTCCTGTGAGGTGTATGGTGATGATATGATCTTTGTTTTCTTTACACGGATGTCCTGTCCAAAAGCATGCAGTGTTGAAGTAGCAACTCACTTGCCCAATCGTCACTTTGTACAACCCAGTGCGGCCAATGTTGAGCCCTGGTATGAATCTGAGCATTTTGTAAAAGTAAATGTTTTTCTAACTATTAGAAAGAGTGTGATGAAATTTTGTACAGGCATTAATCCCCAGAGAATTAATCCTATCGACTTTGGTGATCCCCTGGCTTTTCCTCTAATACCATCATCAGGCTGAACAGCGTGTCCAAAACTTTGGCTTATGACCAAATATCTCCAAAACATATGACATTCCCATGAGCCTCAGCTGTATTTATCACTAATTAACAATTGTTAGC
Source organism: Micropterus salmoides (assembly GCF_014851395.1). NCBI lineage: Eukaryota > Metazoa > Chordata > Actinopteri > Centrarchiformes > Centrarchidae > Micropterus > Micropterus salmoides. The sequence goes on from NW_024040596.1 coordinate 28,800,399, forward strand.
ATGCTAACACACTGAACTAAGATGGTGAACAGGGCCGGCCCTGACAGTGTTGGAGCCCTAGGCGGGATTTTAGATTGGCACCCAACACTTCTATTATTTAATAAAATCCCTGCTGAGTCAACACCCATGATTCAGTCTTCCCTCCTCTGTTGTGTCTTTGTTTGGGGAAGTAACCTCTTTCAATGTACATGTGGCTCCTTTCATCACCTCAATGAGAAATGAATTTATTTTAATTCAGTTAGAAACTCCTGGACTTTAATAGCTCCTGTGTTTCAGCAGGTTTTCTGCTCATGTTCAAAACTTTTTGCACATTCACAATCTCTCCCACATATCTGTGTTCTCTGACAAAAAAAGTCATATTACGAGACTAACGTCATTATTTAATGAGAGCTCATAATATTTTTACTACCTGCCATATACTCTGCTGTGCATTACATTATTGCTCTGCTTATACGGTAGTATCCCCTTCATTAAGCGCGATGTGCAACAGTAATAAATGTCCATGCAAAACAGTGTGCTATATAGTTATATGAATTAAACAAAGCATTGATGCAAAGAATTTGTGTCGATGCTTTTTAGTAATCGAACTAAACGATTAATGATTTCAGCCCTAAATATAATCTTTATTTAATAGGCAGCTTCAACAAGCAGTGATTGTTGAACCAGCAGCATCGGAGGAATAAACCTCCTCTGTCCCTGATAACAAGAAATATAACTCTGTGTCAGATTTAACTAATGTATATTGTGTTGTTTTCTTACTGACAGCTCGCTACAGTTAACGTTGCCGTCGTAGTGATATCAAACGTTAGCTTAGCAGGCTTAACTTAAGCATTATGGCTTTGTTATGGGTAGTAGGGCAAATGCAGCTAGCTATAAAGTTATGCTTATTACAGATTGGCTGGTGGCTTGTTTTCCTTAAACAAGATTAAGTTTGAATTTTTTTTTTTAAGTGGTACTTGCATTTAAATTCCTCCTCTTCGGCTAAGCCTGGCCTAGCATACAGCTCCGGTCTTGAAGACCATGGCCTGCCATGTTATTGTCCTGTGTTTTTGTGTATACAAGAAGTTCAACCGACAAGAGTCAACTGACAAAATGAGGTTTGATTACCTGAATTATGGCGCTTTTCCATTACCAGTACCAGCTCAACTTGCCTCTACTCAACTTGGCCGTGCTCTGTTTTCCTTTGCAGATAGTACCCAGAGATAATGGCCCTCAATGTAGCTGATCGTCATAGCGACGCCACACACAACGTAATGTTCTGGCCGGCCATGGGAGCTCCTTAACTTTCAAGCACATTTTAGCTCCGCCATCACTTTTCGTAAAACTGTTAATATTCCAAATCTACACAGCTGATTTCTCACCTCAAAACTTCTCAGAAGTGGATTTAGTGATGCAATTACATACGAACTGTAAAATATGAAAACGTTCTGTTGCTGGCCTCTGTCAGCCGTGTGCAATAAATAGTGATGATTATCTCTGACCAATCAGTAGTCTGCCGTGTTTTCACGTCACATTTTAGTATCGCCTCAGCTCGCTTGGAACCTCAATTGGTACAACCATTGTTTCCACAACGGAAAACCAAAGGGGGCCACTATAGCATATATCTGATCTATGACATATCTATCTATAAAAATAAATAAAAATCATACACCTGTAGTTTAAATAAATGGCATTTATTTCTTGCTTTCTGTTATGCTCACTTAACCAGGTTGTTCTAACATCTAAAAGATAATAACTTTATGTTGCAGTCGCAGTACAGTCAGTGGTGGAATTCCTGCTGCTGCTTATAAAACATTCACACAGAGGCTGTCTGAGAGAGGAACAACCAGCTGCTCTGTGTTCTGCTTTTAAGTGTTTGTTTCCAGCAGCAGAACAAGAAGTCACCGTGTAACTACTTCCCACTGTCTTGTGTTGACATTTAGGCTTTGTAAACCGCTAATAGCCCATTCACTGGTGCTGAATCTTTATTTTGATATGCCAAACCTACAGGGTCAGTTACTTTACAGCATGTGACGCTACATAAACCCTACAGCTGCATCACAGAGTGCTGTATGAACGCTCGCGTCTGAGCTTTATTAGAAAAAAAAACAAGACGACATCTTTGGCTTGTATCTGATGAATCTGTATTAATGTTAAAGCATCAGCTGTAGTTAAGTGCAAGAGAAAATGTTTCACAGACTACACCTTTATGTGTGTGTGATGTGTTTTGATTGCTGGAAAGCTACTTTGGTAGAAGTGGAATAATCCACTCTGACATATGAAAAATAACGTTATAAAGTTATTTCTCGACGATGAAGATTATTCTCATGCTTGTTGCACTAATTTTGAAGTCCTTTACACTGGTTGCCTGCAAGTATTTGTATCAGTTTAAAGAACAAGGAAGGCCTCTCCGGCCCAGTGTTTTAGTTCAATACAGAAACATTTGGTGATGCACATTTGAGCTTTTATGCTTTGCGCTGCTGGAAGTGTTGACAGCTTTATACATAAATATAAAATCTCCCATTTTAGCCTGGTGTTTGCTTAAATTGTTTTATGCCTTTCATTTGAATTTCGTCTATTATTGTGTGTTTTGTTTTTCATCTGTTGTATCTTCTGTATTTATTGTACTTACGACTTCTAATTTTTCTTCACATACAAATCTTCTATATTTTACCTTATTTAACCTGTAGTTACGCATGTTTTACTGTCTTAATAGTTTGTCATTCACCTGTAAAACACTGATTCAACAGCTGTCTGCAGCTTTTATCCAAATGTATTAGTATCACGTTCAATAATCCATGTTAGTAAAACCCTGAGGCCAATTCTGTCACTCTGTTATCTGCGTCCTAATGTTAGCGTGCTCTGCTTCCTCAACGCCATGACGTCTGGATCTCATCTCTTTGAAGCAGGGGGAGATGAGGGAGGTGTGGGAGGGGGGTTCAGATATAAACTCCGGGTGGTCTGCAGCAGCCACAGCAGCTATCCAAACCTCCCCCTGACCACAGTGCACTGTTTACCTCCCACCACAGAACAATGGCGGGTGGGGCGACTGCTGACATGCAAAAGAACGCACAAGAAGAAGAAAACTCTCTCATGCAAATCACCACATGTTGCCTGGTAATAAGGAGAGGCCATAATGAGGCTAAGCCAGCTTCTCTGCTAATGGCATGTCAAAAACTGTCCCTCTGGACGTCTCTAATAACATTTCTGTGGTTAAATCGCTCGGCCTCTAGCGCAGACTGATGTGTGGAACCAGTTAACACAATCCCCAGATGAGACACATGAAATAGTGTTAAGAAGGAAAGTCCTTGGCTCTCAATGTTCCCTCAGCTCTTGTTCCTATGTTGCTGAGGCTCTAATGTTTGCGTATTAGTCTCAAAAATGAGTCTTTGAGGATCTTTGGGTGGAAATTCAGTTCACATTGGTAATCAGACAGCAGGAAAATCCATTAATCTATACTTATCTGTGAGAAATGATGCAATGTGTAGTTAAAAAGACTTCAGGTGTCAAGCTTGATGAAGGTGTACGTGACCAGAGCCAGTTTTAACAGCAGAGGGGCTGCTCGTTGCTCATTAATGGTAAAGCCGAGCCTTTCTTTCTGAGTATGAAATTACATTTTGTTTAGCTTCAATCACTCAGCCTGACACCTATTCATCTCAGTCGAATGTTGCTGGGGGCTGTTCCAAGTTGACGATATCAAACTTTTGAACTGCAGTGAGCCTTTCACAGTCCATAAAAGTGTCTCTTATCTGCCAGGAGCTGCTCCGCCGCCCTAACGTCACCTCATTTGTTACGCAGTACGTCAACAAAGCATGAAGAAGAGAGTCCTTCTGTTTCCAGTCCTGGACCATGGCGGACCGCAGTAAATGCAACACCTGCAGTAAGGAGGTTTGGTGCGAGGGAGGAAGCGGCTCCAACATGACGAAGCATTTACCTCAACACGGCGTGAATCTGAAGGAACGCACCGTGTTCGATGTGTCGCTCTCTCCCGGCTACAACGACGCCCCACATACAGCTAACGCTAACAGTAGCAACGTCTCAGGTACAAAACACAGGTGAGCTGACGTTCAGCTTTTATACTGAAGGGAAAACAATGATGTCTACAAAGGATTCAATATATATTTTTCTTAGAGACCAGTCCTCAGAGACGCCCCTCCAGTACAGAGACTCCTTTCACTTTAGCCATGAAGGGGAAGATGAGCAAGGAGGAAGAGGATGAAGGTCACAGAGCGCTGACAAGATCTGTGGTGAAGGAACCAGAACAGAGATTCAATAAGAACCGGGTTCCATAAGTACAATCAGAATCGATAAAACTGAAACAATACCCAACTGTAGAAGAGGTCCATAAGTCTGCAGTTACAATTTGCTATGACAATTTCATAAATAAATGTATTTTTTAACAACTTATGCAGCTGCATCCATCTCATCCTTGCCTGTCACTGTTTTTCTGGCTCTGACACAGGAGGATGACGCCCCCATTGAGTGGGTTCGGTTGTTTTTCCAACCAGAAAAAACAGCCATCAATAAGTGAAACTCCAAACACATTCTGAAACGCCGCCCGAATCTTAACTGTAAACCTGCAAAAAAAAATTAAAAATCTGTGCAGGTTTTCCGTCTTGCGGATTGTTGTGAGACTCAAGCAAGGTGATTAAGAATGTGACACCTTCAGTGAATTTAAAGTTAAAAAATGTACTTTATCTGTCCAGGTTTCAGCACAGGCACATATTTACAAATTGATGACTGATTGTTTCTTTAGCTACTGTTTGCAATCTAACTTTAAAGCCACCAAACATCTTAAATTCATCTTTACAGTTGAAGAAAAGAAGCAATAAAACTCTAAATTATTTACATAGGACCTTTTAATAGGCTCCAGATCATCCAATAAACTTGGGTGCAGTGGACTGTGAGGAGATATTCTGGTCATATCTTTTGTTTGCTGCCCTTCTCTGCTGAGTAGTTTAACTGTACAGATCCACTGTGAGCCCTGTTAGAGCTCGGCCTCGGGCTGCCTGCTGGTCTGCAGCAGGAGGAGGAGGAGGAGGAGGAGGGGGGGGCTCTGTTGTGTTAACTGCTGCCTCTGACTGATAGGACTCTCCCAACACAAACCAAAGCTATGAATATAAAATTATAATCATGTCTGTCCTTCTCCAAACCTCTACTCTCATTTCCTGTCTGGGCTGTGAGGTGGTCTTTGTCAGGTGGGAGCATGAGCGGCGGCACTTTGACCCTGCTGAGGCACCGTAAAGACGATTTCCACACTTGAATTCACTGCAGCGGCCGTGGGAGAACAGTCTTCACTTGGCCTTTCCTTCATAATCCCCGCAGAGGAAGCGCTCTATGAAGCTGTCATCCATCCCACGCCTTTTATTCGGCAGTCCAGTTCCTGTGGGGTGGATGTCCCCAGGAAAAAGGCAGTTGCCAAACGGTTTCTTATTTCAGATTCAGAGTGAAAACACAAAGCGCCTTTACTCAGCTGACAGGACACAGCGGGTGCTCACGTTCATGTAAATGCGACTCCTCACTGTGGGCCTTGGTTGTAAAAGAGTTTTTAAATATGTTGGTAAAACTGGCAACAGACCTGAAGATTATTATATTGTACTGAGCACAATACACAGCCCGTTCTGATTCCTAGAGTGTTAAACAGCTCTGCTCTTCTTAAGGCATCTCGTACCAACGCACATGGCAACCTTTTCGTTTCCCAAACAAATGTCAACATTGATTTCTTTTAGTGATGTTACTAGGGCTGTCCTATCCGACACACTGCGCTCCTTAGTGAGATTCAAATGAGGCTTACTGTCCACAGTTTCTCTGGACTGTCCCTCAGGATCACATGTTAGTCCAACATCGCTGAGCATGTTAGCCACATTAACCGCGCAATATGCTAACGCCAATTTAGCTAACCTTTAAAATAAACAGTAAAACAACACAAAACACGGCAACACTTCCAATCTAATGTTACAGTCCGTCCACCGTAACGAAACTTATGTCGCCTCGGCAACAGCCCAACGACACCTTATCACAAAGCACCAGGTGTTCTGCCACTGGACCACAGACAAGGTCCTGATCATGTGCTGTAATAACAGAGCCGGCCCTCATGCTAACTCATCACGTCCAGTTTATGCTGTTGCTTGCATTAACAGGACAATATATTCTGTGTGTATCTGTAATGTGTAGAGGAAGAGACTGCAGAGGAAGAGCATCAATGAGACCACGGCTATAAAACCAGTCACTGCACAAGGTCAAAGACACAACAATGTTCACCCTGCAGTAATAAAAGCATCCTCAAGACCGAATGACTGGCTCCATATTACCCGTAAGCGCAGGCCAGATTCTCTGCTGTAAGTTTAAGGACGACTGCTCCTGAGCAGGAAGTGGCCGAGGAGGAAATGCCTTTGTGATGAGAGGGAGCCAGATCTCTGCTGGCTCTCCCTACATTTCCTTTAAAGCACCGCCTTCCACGCATTGTTCTTATCTGCTCACTCAACAGTCCAGAAGGATGCTTAAGAACCAAAAGCAAAACAAAAAAAGACATCAGATATGATCATTTATGGACGCTGGTAGGACATCATCTCCACACAGGAAGAGATTTAACTTGAAGAATATCATGAAAACTGGCCTTTTAAACCTCACTTTAGTCCGTTTGGTATCCAAACATTAAATCTGTTCTGAATGTTGCTGATGCAGTTCAGATGGATTACAGCAATGCCTTTTGTTTTCACCTGCTCTCTATTGCCTCCCTTGAGAACTAATCAAATGTATCAGAAACTCTAAAAACCACAGCAGCAGAACACCTCTACAGAAACACCTATACAACTACACCTACTGCAGATCATGACAGCAGGAGGGACGATTTGGCATTACTGTGCAAAACCACTGCTAGTTTCTAAAATGCATGTAATTTAAATAAAAAGAATCAGGTGAGCTGCTGCAACATTCAGAGTTTAATATCTGGTTGTTTCCTGTTAATCTGTTTTAGATTCTGACATGAAAACAACAAAGCAAACTTTCGTCTTCATCTGTTCTCTAACCACATACGGAGTGAACAGAAGTTAAACTGATCCCCAGCTCTTCCTCACATTAAAGAGCCACAAACATGCACTGTCGTCTGGTTTAGTTTCCAGAGAGGGAGCGCCGAGCAGCTGACGAGCAGCGGCTGCAGCGAGCTCACAGACCTTGAATTAGCTGGTGAATTCATCAGATAATGAGAGGAACCCATATGCCGTGTTCTCAGGCAGCAGCTCAGCGAGAGATGTGAGGACACGGTTTCATACTGAGTCAACACTGCTGAGGATGTAAAGGGTTTGGAAACAGAGCTCCAGGATCTCTGGTCTTCTACATCATTAATACAAATGTTGAGGCTGCAACAACTTAGCTTTATTCACACAGTAAGCAGAAATATGTGCCACTGGAACCAATTTTAGAACAAGGGACGGCATTTCTTGTGATAGTTACTGATGTTCAAAACAAACGAACGCTATTGGCGTCTCTGCAACCGAGACAACCAAGCAAGGCAAACATGTTTTTTTCCTTTCTAAAGAATAAGTGACCCTGTACACAGGTGGTTGACGATGGATGGATGGATGGAAGGAACACTCAGTGGATTGTCACCAGGTGCTCTGGAGGTTTCGGTCTCCTTTTCCACCTCTGCATTTCCCATTTTAATTAATTCACTGAATTCATACAAACAGTCAGACAAAAAGAACGACAGGGTGACAGTGTTTCCTTGTGTGGAAATAGCCACTGATAAATATGTGGTTTATAAATATGTGGTCAGTGTTATTTGCCTAATCCTCACAGCTCTTTGGATGCGGTAGAAATGGAATCAGCTGTGAGATATGAGACATTTAGTTCCTCTGTGTAGTTTCTGTAGCTCAATATTTCCTGGAACGTTTTAGAAGCTAATAATATCTGCAAATTCTCACCTGAAAGTCTGGGACCAGTTAGTGGATAAATGACTCAAATGAGTTCACAATTCTAAAAATATTTGTTTTTGCTATTTCATAGTGTCCGTGCAAAGAGCTTGCTGTACAGAATAGGCCGTAACTAGTGATGTTTAGAGGAGAGACGCCACTTTAAGAATCCTCAATACAACTCTATAGGGAAATGATGGTTAACCACTCCCACACGCCACTCCCTCTAAAAAGCCAATCTTCAGCTTTTAGGGTCTACTGCACATGCATCACTACTACCACGCATGGCGTATTAGAAGTATACCCTGTGGGGAAAAATGCTTTTTAAACCTTATTGTTGGACAAAGTCATCAAACTTATTCAACAGATTCTATACATGCAGGTTCAACGTCCCAGTGACCAGTGACCCTCTCCCCATTCATTTAGAGAGAGACCTGGTCTTGTTGGTCCGAAATAACCGGCCAGAGGCCTTACCAAGATGGCTGCAGAGTGGCGAGTGATAAGGACTTTGCTATAACATACTTAATAACCAGTTAACGGTGGAGTATGCCAACAAATAAATGGGTTAAATAACAGATAGACCCTGCGTGCCCTGCAGCTTCAGTGAGGATCTCTCATATTGAAGCTTGGCTTGTCTTTAGAAACCATCTGAATTATTTCACACTTTTCTGCCAGTCAGAGTCAGAAAGGTCCTGATTGCCTGAAGTCCACACAACCAGACAAAGACAAACCCACAAACATACAAAGCATTTGTGTGTTTGTTGACTTGCAAACTCTCCTCAGAGCACAGGGGCAATAAACTGTGCATGAATTTAGGCTGAAAACGCTCCTGGCTCTATCAGTCAGACAGTGCATTCACTTAAGTACACCTTTACAAATGCTAGATATTCTACAGTTGTAGTCACCAGTTTGTTTTCTTACTATGCAACCAGAAATGTGTTCTGTGTGGTTCAGTCGGTGCTGCAGCAGCTGCAGCCATCATCCATTCCTTTCCTTGACAATATAAACATACCAAGGTGGAACGGCTGCAGGGATAAAGTGAGGAGGAATGTGAGGAATGCCGAGCTCCAAATGAAATCATGCATTATTCAAGTGAAGGAGGAGAAAGGGAAAAAAAGAGGAAAACTAATCATTCTTTTGATGACAAAGAGGAGGTTAGAGATCATGTTAAACTGTCATTCTGGCCTTTTATCAGCAAATTCATTGGGCTGCTTTCATTGTTGTCAGTCTTGTCACGAACCTGAAAACAATGACATTACACTCACACCCCTGTCCCCCCTACCACATCACCCCTCCCTTTGCTTTCTTCAACAAGACCAGTCTATAGTGAGCAGTCACACCAGACAGCTAGACTGATGGACGAGGGAAACTTTGCTGTTACTTGTGGACCAGGACTGTGACGTTTGGATGAGATGGACGCAGCTGAACAGAAGTAACAACTATACTATATTTAAGACTATATGCATAACAGAAAAGGTTTGAGAACCACTGCATCAGTGGGACGAACACATGTCTAAAGTTTAAAGGCTGATTTTTGCTCCTAAATGTGAAAATTGAAGAAACCAGATGGTTAATTGTGGTTTTAACCTTTTTTCTATGGTCAGAACAAACACTTGATGCCAAACAGTGGATCCCTTCACAAATCTGAGGTAGAACATTCAAAACAACTGAATCTTTTTTTCAACAAATATGCACAAGTAAAATTAAATAAAATCTTTTTTTTTGTCCCTTTTCCTCAACAAAATTAATTACTTTGTAGAAAAAATAATATTCTTCCGTTATTCAAATGAATTAAATTAAACATTTATTGAACATTTGTTATATTGTTATCGAGGAAAATTGGATTGCGATAGCTATCATTATTGCCCAGACTTAGGACCAAAAACCTTAACCTTAACGTTAATAAATGTTAAAGATAGTCAACAGAATCGCTTGTTACATAGTTTGACCACCAGACAGCTGAAGTTTATATTTCAGATGTAAAATGTCACCACAGTCAGTTGTTACGATATGTCTGCTATAAAGTTGTTCCTAAGTGCTGCTGCTGTTTTGACCCTGCTTTCCTCTCTCCATTCACACTGAAAATACGCAAACGTGTGCAAGGAACCTAAAACTCTACTCTGGACCAAAACCGACAGACTTCGCCAACCCCTTGAGCCACACAGCTAGCACGCTACAAATGGTGTTTCTGTCCTGGGAGATTAACTTTGACAGCATGTCACGGAACAATCAGTATGTGTCGGTGAAACTGTATGCAAAACCTAAAAGGTGAGCTTCCTTAACAGGCAAAGATGACTCGCTGAAAACAATGAACACTCACTCTGAGCTCGAGGGGATGCAGAGCGTGAAGGAAGGGGGGCGATGGGGGCTGTTGGGGAAAGACCGAGCTCCAGCATGACTCATGCATGGTACAATGGCTGGCTGCAGACGGAGGGGTCCTGGGCTGAGGTTGGAACGAGCCGGGTGGGGGGTACCAGCTGCCTGTCTGATGCCAACTACAGCCGAGCCCTCCCTGTCACAACTCGTGTTGTAATCAGCTGGAACTGAGCGACACCAGAAGACGCACGTTCGCCCGGGGAAGAGGTGGGGGACGCTTATCTGGAATCACATGCATTCATTCAAACAATGAGGTCTATTCAGGTCCAGCTGTAACCCAACATCGGGTCCTCCACAAGAGAAGGGATGAAAAGTAGGTTTAGCACAGTGAGTTAGAAAAAACATCCAGAAACACATTCCTGAGCTCAATTCAGAGAAAACTTCTTCCCATGTAATGGACAACACATGACTGGCCCTTCTTTGGAAACGTTCTTCCATCACTTGGGGATAATGCCTCAACTACGCCTATAGCTGCTCTAGAGGGAGAAATGCGGATCATGCTCAAAGCATCCTGACATTGTGTAAAAGTACAAAAGTGTAAACTGATAAAACAGTGTTGATTCAGTTAACATGACCTCTTGGAAAATGTAACTGAAGCGGAACTTTCTTGAAATGCTGTGTAATGTTTTTCTTGTCATGGCATGATTTCTCTTAATCAACAGAAACTTCTCAAATGTACAGTCGTCTTCTGAGCGTATAAAGATCGACTGCTATGAATGATGCTTTACCTTTTTACCTGAGACCCCTCTGTATTGTTCTTTGGTGTCACCTTCGACATGCAAGTGTAAGAATAAAACCCAGAACAGCCACTTTCTCTCCCGTGAGTCAAAACACTTGCAATTTCAAATAAGGACATATCTGTGTGTCACTTCTCCTGGACGTGTAGTTGCAATGTAAACATCATTCACGCTCAGGTTAATAAAATTTACATTGCATTCATCCATAATACTGCTGTCTTAGGAGCTGGGTTTGTCCTGGATAGAGAAATTTTTGCACCTCCCAAAGAAGTTTTAGCGAGCGCCAAAGGAAAATCCCCAGCGCCAAAATAATCAGAATTGGCAAAAAAAGCAATTAAAATATTCTCCGGATGTGTTTTTATAGCCATTTATCAAACAACTGTTGAGCAAGCAGAACATAAACTTAAATACAACGTTTTGACTTCCAGCAGTCAGCTCTCCTCTCATCCACAGCCGCTGTATTTTACAAATGCAGGAGGCGCAGGATTTATAAAGCAGCTGCTGCGCTGGTTTGACTGCGCCTGAATGCTTACAATAATGGGAGAGATGACTTCCTGTTATTTCTCACGATATACAAGCCGTTAGTGCTTGAAGTGTGCCGGTATTCAGTGGTACTGTCACTTTTACATTTTACTCTTTTGCGTACTGGCATCGGGTACTCTTCTCCGCCCTTTCCCAAATCAGGTTTTCATGACGCTCACCTGTTCCCATTCTCGCCTGCTAATTTCTGCAAGGAGATCAGGATTGGGTAACTTTCATGCAGCTGTGTGTGTTAGTTGCTCGTCAAAGTCACTTTTCGAGCCAGGAGGCGGGACATTAAAAAAAGGTTGAGGCACTACAGCAAACTTTAGAAATGTTGAACTCGCAGTTTTTATTATTGCCAAGTTAATACTGTGCATAAACAAATGAGAGACTGACCACAAAAATGAAACTGCTGTTTTCTCCGACTGGAATTAATATTACAGGCTACTAATGGTAACTGCGTTGTTTTGCTGTATGCCATTAATTGTCTGGCCTGTTTTATTTTCTCTGGTTTTATCCATTATTTATATACGTATGTATGTACGTTTGTTTTTTGTTTGTTTTCTATTATTGCTTCTTTTTCTGCATAACTATATATAACTGTAGGCTAATATCAGAAAATGGTTTTATTTGTGAAACAGCTGAATCTCAACTAATAAACTATTTGTAGGCAGATAATCCAAATCAAGTGTAACCTGTAACTATATTATTATACTAACATTATACTATTTAATGTTATAATATTTATTAATACACTAATATACCTTTACTCGTCCATGTTGTGAATATATTTTGTTTATCAAATGGTCAGAAATAACAAGAAAAGAAAAGCTCCGCTTTAATCTTCAGAAGCTGCAGAGCTGCAGTCTCTATTCATTCATCTTACAGTGTAACTTTCCAGCTAAACTGAGGCTTTCTGAAGACCCTTGTACACCCTGTGTAATTTTTTACAAAATATAGGCCTACAGCTTGCACTAAATACTTTAAATACAGTGATTTTGACAAATGAGCCGGCCAGATATAGTAGCACCTGCCAAAGTACATTTGGCAACACGCTTTAGCATTTTGCAGAGAAACACAGAGAGAAATCTTTTCTGATATTGCATTAAGCGACACGGTAGAAATTTTACATTACGAAGCGACAGTGAACGCACCACTGCATATGTCACTCATTAACATTTCATTCGGCTTCGATCCACATACGGCGCACTTGAAAGCTGAATCACGGGGGAGTTTATTAAACATGGCGACTTTATGAAACGTACTGCTGATGGAGAAAGTGTGCACATACATAGAGACACATACAGGAGACAGAAAGAGGCAGAGCAGGCCGGCGTGTTTGCCGTGAGAGATGAGAGGTGCAGGCTAGGTGCGTGTTAGTTTGGGGAGAAGAGGACAAGCAGATTCAAGTAGTAAATAAACTAAAATAAGGTGGAAAATTACCTAGAAAGTTTCAGTCTCATCGTCTGAACCATTACAGCCCTATGCTGTATGTGTATTTACGCTGAGGTGTGGTTCTTACAAACGCCTGATAGATGTGTGAGGGAAGGGGAGAGACCAGTGTGCCAAAGGATAACTGATTATGATCTCACAGTATCATCCAGTCTTTTTTCAAGAAATAATGGGCACTCGATTCTCCTGATTGAGGTAGTTGCTGTTGAAGATACTGTTCACTTATTTTTGTTGCTATAGATGTTGAGCAATGGAAAACCTTTATTATGAAATCTCTTAAAGCCTTGATTTTGAGGACACAACCTTTTCTATTTCTTTCCTTATCAACAAATCCCATGAAAACACCCAACGATGAATCTATCCTGCTAAGTACTTTGTGTATCCATAGCCTGATATATGCAACATAGTAACTTTCTAGTCTTCCAACCCAAGGACTCTTAAAGATGCAGACTGGAGGAGCAGGGGAGCGAACCTGCGCTTTTCTGATCAGTGAGCAACCCACTCTACCTCCTGAGCCACAGATTACACATCAATGAGAGGGTGACACCTTCCTTCATGATACATGCTGTCTTTCATTTTGTCCTGTCCCGGTGGGTTTGGCCCTCAGAGCCACAAACAGGGAAGTACTTTGAGGTGGACTAACACAAATTGTTGGTGTTTTCATGGGATTTGTCAACAATAACAAAAACACAACACACACCTCATCAAGTTTTTTTTTTCAAAATTGTTCAACATTTTGAGAAACACACTTATTAACTTTCTGGCAGAGAATTTAAATGACTCGTTTCACTATCAGAATGTGATCCATTCAGTCAATAACATTTAAAAAGTCCAACTAGCGTTTGCGGGTGTAACTGCAGAACAACACACCGACACACAAGTATAAACACCTGGCTTAGCATAAAGACTGAAAACAGGGGGTGACATCCTAACTCTATCCAAAGTCCAACAGTAAAACTACCAGCACCTCTAAAACTCACAAATTAACATGTTGAATCTCATTGGTGTGCACAGCTGGGCAACTGAGCAACTTCTATGTGCTGAAGAAGACCGTGACATGTGGTTGAATAGTTTAATCAATCTAAGCCATCACTAAGCCTACTTAAACTTTGGTGCCATTAATTATTTCAAGCTCCATTATTTAATTCATATATAAAAAACAAGAGAACCCTGCATATGTAATTACTGCTCATGTAATTGTATTTAATTGAAATATAAATGAACCATTAGATGTAATAATAACCATGACAATGACTGGTTTTATTTGAAACAGCAAGAATAATTTAAGGCAGTGGTCACTAATAGGCGGACTTACAGCCTATTTATTATTGAGACTTACTACCTCGTGACGGAGCGTTTCTTATTTAACCTGCGCAGCTTTTCTAGCATTTACTGTACTGGTTTAGCGGCCCAGGAAACTCACAGACCAATTGCATGTGCTTCAATCGTCTCATGTGACGCTGCTCAGCCAATCAAATCTGTGCATTCCAATAAGCATTGAGAGTTGAGTCCGCGAGATTCACCAGAGACATTTTGGAAACACACGCGAATTGAGGAGACATAAGAGAAAATAGATTTCACATGGCTTTTAATCAAGAATGTACAGATTTTACATGTACATTCCTCCCACGGACAGTTCAAAACCAGAATATCTCATAGAACTCCAATGCTAGCTGGCAGGACAAACTAGAGCTCACGTTTCTCACTGAACAAGAGAAAGTAGGAAAGTGGTATATAAAAGGGAATGAAAGAGAAGAGGAGGTATTACAGCTGTTCATTTGTTAAGATGTGTTGAGTGTTTATTATAAAATTGGTTAAGACTGCACTTCATCACTTCAAGCTACACTTTTTATTTAATTATTTCTAAAAATAATAAAATTTGATTTGATTTGACAGTCCGTTGTTGACTAAAAACATATGTTGATACAACTATAGGTTATGATACTGAATGATAATGCATGTTAGTCGTTATGATGTTCTGGACCTTTGCTTCGGGAAATTTTCTCTAACCGGACCTCTTTGAATTCTAATTGAATACCCCTGATTTACGGTTTATCTCTTCTTTTCTGCAGCATCCTTCCTTTTAATATCAGTACAGTGGCTTCTTGTGTGTGAACATGTAAACTGGGTGAGTCATGGTCACACAGTCTAGTCCCAGCTCTCTGGAAATGAGCACATATTTCACCAACTGCCTGAGCACTGTGAGACACTTCTAAATCAAACATGTGGTGTTCAAGTATTATTCAATATGAAAACGATATCAAGGGTAAATAACAAGTATACGGTTGTGATGCCACATCCAAGTAAAATCAAATCTATGGGAAACTGACTGCTGGGAAACCACCCAGACTTTTTATTGTGTTTGTGCTGCAGCAGAAAATGTCAAAGCTGTTTTGTATTTATTAAATTTGCTTTTCCTTCAGGCAACCATTGGTTTCCATTTATTTTGGTAGAATACAAAAATCAACTTGCAGATAATTGGTACATGCTAGAAATGACAGACATCACACACAGCATCACGTCTGTTTTACTCGTGAAAATGATATCACGTTTTGTGACGTAGCAGCACAGCAGACTTACTCCAAAGCATTGGACAAATTAAGGTGCTAAATTAAATGTCAGAGGTTCAACAAAGTTATTACAGTTCACTAGGAATGCACCGATCTGATACTGACAGCGGATAAAGGCCTGATACTGACTCAAAAAGCTGGATCAGGTATCATGACAAGGGGGCCGATCTATGGGTCCCAACATTTTCCTAAGAGAGCTAACATACCCGGTACCCGGTGTTGGCCCAAAGTAGGGTTGAACAATAAATCAAAATATTATCGATATTGCAATATGCCCACGTGCAATACCCAAATAGCAGGCGTTGCCAAGTTTTGATACAATTCAGAGGGCTGTGATGCGATTATAAAACGATTTATCAATGCATCATGATGCATAATTTTATTCTATACAGGATCTCTAGATAATTACTAAGCATTTCACTGGCGCATTAAAATCCAAAAGAATCATCACCTAATTCGCTTAAAATGACTAGTTTGCATCCCTAATTTACTACATTAACCTCATCTCCATGGTAACCACCTTCATTTCTTTAACACTCCTCTGAAAACTGAAATATGATTATCAGGATGTACAGTCTGTATACAGGACAGAGCTCTACACCAGTTTAGTCTGAGCTTGTATCTGATGTTCTCAACCCTTGACAAGTAGGTAAGTTAGTAATGACATACAGCTGAGCTACTTAATATTACTTTGTTACTAATTTAGCTGACGTTACATAACAGCTGTAAAATGTGCTGTACAGGGGAGATGTTAGCTAGCGCTAATAAAAAATAGTAACTCATATCGCAAACCCAATATGTGTCAGAATAAACGCAATTTTATTTTTTTGCATTTCATTCAGTCCTAACCCAAAGCCCAGGAATTGATAAGTATCAGGAATAAAGTGGGATTGGTGCACCCCTACAGTTCACCATGAGGTGCGCGTTGTTGAGATATTTCAGTCAAATCACTTCAGTATCGGGTAGAGGGCAACGAAAGTCCAACAAAGCAGGAACTCGGGCCATCACACCCGCTGTAAACAATCTCCCAGTTTAGCCAGATAATCTAAACTCACTTTACTTTGAAAAACGGGGGGACAGGAAAACTGTGCACAAAAATCACGGCCTGTACAGTAGGTCAGAGTTGAAGTAGGAAGTCTGTCTGTAAACTCTAATGTATGTTCCCAAGAGACAGGTTAGATAAGAATTTTTACGTTTGTTTTCTCTTACAAATAATCTGGTTTAGATGATGATGATCTATGATGATAAACTATGAGCTGAGTCAGAAAAATATAAAAACACACATTTTTCCTTATAAAGGGCAGCTTTGAGGTGCTCACTTTAAAGATAGGAACAAGCCCAGCATGTTGCTGTCAGATATTGACTAAACCACTTAACGTGGTATGTGTGGAGAACAGCGGGTCAGCTTAGAGAATAAGAGGAAAGAGTCAGGAGACTCGGCCTCAGCATGTTCACAGTTTTCCTTTTCACTGCCAGGAAACACATGGGTGAAGGATTAGAAGAGATAGAAATAAATATTCTCATTTTTATGACATAGTAAATCTGACTTAAGAGCCATTATTGTTTATTTGAATATGATGCTTCATGGTACTGGTTCAAGGAATAGTGTGAAAAACACTTATGACAAGTTATTCAAGCTCAATATCAATCTCAAATCTGCGTGAAGCTACAGCCAGCAGCTGGTTAGCTTAGCTTAGCATAAAGACTGGAAACAGGGGTAAACTCCTAGCATGACTCTGTCCTGCCTACTAGCTCCTCTAAAGCCACAACCTGACACGTTGTTTAATGCGTACAAAAACCAAATGGTAAAATCTAAATATTTGCAAGGACACAAGCAACTGCAGCAAAATCACTACTCCGGGCAATAAAGTAGCAGTCCCCCCCAAAAAAAAATCCTTTACCTTCCACCTAACCATGGATTAAAACAGTTATAGAGACACAGATAAACCCAGCATACCTTGTTTTTGTAAACATAATGCACTCTGATAATGGACTCAGCAGATGTGACACCCGATCCATTATTATGTCATATCAGCACTCCTTGTTGTGAGTTATCACTAACATGAGTTAGGATACTGATTCATAATCATGACTTACTGTGTCTTTGTTTTGACTAAGTGGTTATTATTAGACATTAAAAGTAGAGCCTGGCCCATACATCAGCAGTCCAATATTACAGGCTATGGTTATTTTTCTTCATTTTTCTCACTCTAACTGCACTGAAACTGTATTTTTAATGTTGTCCTAATACATTTCTTTGCCTTATGTAAAGCACTTTGAGTTGTCTCCTCTGTGTTAAATGTGCTATACAAATAAACATATCTCCTTAATTCTCAAGCTTAAAATAGCCCATTTTTGTTGTATCATATCTTATTTTATTTATAGTTGTTATTTGTAATATACAGTTCAAAATCTTAGTTTAAAAAGGAATGTTACTTGCCATCTCTGACAGTTAACTTTAGGCTATTGTTACAATATAATTAAATAACGTTTTGTTGTCACAGCTCTTTTGTAACCCACTTTGAGGGACCACAGACAAAATAGTCTTTTACTCTCTTATATAAGATTAGAAAAGTTATAAGAACTTAAAAATCCTGAATTGGTTGGGATATATCAGTCAAAAGTACCATTGTGATTTGGTTTTCAAATTTTTAACTGAAATGCCCAGTAACATTTCTCAGAGTCTTACATGTCTTACTGGCTGTCCAAACAGTCCAAAAGCACAAATATGCATATTTACTTTCATAGAATAATCTACCAGGAGCCATACAAGAACTAAACAGTGACAAACACTAACACTGACTGTTTGGGAACTGTGTGACTATCAGCACCATAATTCTTGCAGTAACATTCATAAAACACTGCACAGATGTTTACATTTCAAATGTACTTTATATAAACAGTATATATTCCTAACTGCACTACGTGTCCATTGGACCACTGCAATTTAGCAAATGCAAAATATACTCGAGTGCAATATCTCAGCTGCTAACAATAAGTTATGGTACTATATTGTTTCATATCTACTGTTTTACAGATAGTAATCTATACACTTCATATTTATTTGTATATTTAGTACAGCTGCAATGATTAATCAAATAATCCATTAGCTGTCAACTATTAAATTAATTGGCAACTATTTTGATAATCGATTCATCAGTTTCAGTCAATCTTTTAAGGCTCCCAGGCTCCCCCATCTGATAGGATTTTTGCTTTTAGATGTTTTATTACAAAAAGTGTATGAAACCCATGACCACACATTCTGTCAATGTAAGACTTATGGATGGAATTATAAGGAAAATAATTATTCCCCTTTTTGCTGTGGACCCCCTGGATCCTCCTCAAAGACAATAATCGACGTATTAATCAACACTGAAAATAATTGTTAGTTACAGCCCTGATATTTAGTTAGAGTTCAAACTCTATATTTTTAATGTTGTTGTTGTTGTTTGTTTTGCTTGTTATGTGGGAATACATGACTCTATTTCTTGTACTCCAGGGTGCAAAATTTTTTTGTCCACCAGCTAATTGGCTAGTGAATGCTCAAAGTGTATCAGCCACTCAAGAAATAACCATTGTTTTGTTGGCTAGTGAGTAAAGTGAAGTAAATCTACCATTTGATTTGCATATTTTACCAGCTTATGGCTGGTTGCTGATGCTAAGGAATCTGAATCTGAATAAAAAGCAGCATATAAATCCCATTAGACATGCTGGAATCAGAGATTTTGGGCATATTTTTTACATTTTGTTCAGATAAATTACTTCATAATTTCCCTCCTCTTCCTGCGTGTTTGTTGTGGCTGCACACTTGGGTCTTTGCAGTCTGAAACCTCTGTTATTGATCCGTGTTTCATGTCAATATGAGCCAGAAGATGATCGCGATGAGGACGTCTCGCTGGTAGTTGTGTTATTTAATACCATGGTAACCGGTGTCACCCACAGTGCCACTGTGGTACCGTGTTCAGCGGCATCACAGGGACACTTAACGGTCCATCACGTTATAACAGCGCTACAGATCAATATTTATTACAGCTTTTAAACGCTTTTAGGTTTTTCTTTCAGACAGGGTTTAAACTTCAAACGAAAAATTAAAAAATTAAAAACAAAACGGCTTTTGATGACATTAGCTTGGAAAAGAGCCGTTGCTTTTAAACGAAAACAACCGTTAGTGTAACGTTAGTTTTAACGGTTAACGTTACACCCACAGAAAGGATTTTACAACGGTCCAACAAACTGCGAGGCAGAAAGAAAGAAAAAAAGACTAACGCAGCTTAACTGTTAAAGTCTGAACACATTCAAGACTTGGAAAGATTAGTCTGGTTTGGATTTCGACAGTTTGTTGTCGATTACCTCAACGATTTTCTCAACAACAGCCCCAAAAATATGCATCACTTTGGCTGAATTTCCCCTCAGTGAAAAGTTGCAGCTAATTCTTCGGGCTTCAGGATGGAAAAACCCGTCGCTTTAACATTTACTCACACCGAAAAACACTTTTTTCCATGTCGGAACAGACACACAGAGGAAGATGAAGCAGATGACAAGAAATGGCATCTTACCTGGCGGAAAAGAAGTCTTGTTTTGTCCCATGGAGAAAGCGAAAACAATAATAATAGCCGAGCAGGAGCTGTTTCCGTCGAGCTCTCCCAGCGGTGCTGGATGTGTTATGTGCGGATCCACCGTGTGCTCTCTCCTGAAGGAAAGAGGCACAGCTCCGGCTGATGTCACCGGGGCAGGGAGGGGCCTCACCGTGACACATGATGTCACTTCACCGGTTCAAATTACTACACGCACAGACACATTTATAGCGTATAGACAGGAAAATGTATTTCATTATGACGGAGTGGTGTTAGTTTATGGGACCAGACTCTCTAACACTGCAACAGGTCCACCACAAACTACAACAAAGGAAAATACCAGTATGCCTATAATAACGTGAAAGGTGGCTATATTTACTTAAGGTAGCTACTTATACTTGTGTATTTCGATTTTTTGTTAAATTATCCACAACACTTCAGAGGGAAGTACTTTTTACTCCTTACTGGTTACTTTTCAGATTAAGGTTTTAATGAGATTTTTACTTTTATAGGCTACAGTCCATGGATTTTACATAAAACAGTATATTGGTTGTTCCTCCAATTCCTTCAAAGAATATAGGGGCTGTATTACAGAAACTTCTTAAGTCATAAATTAAGATAAGAAGAGACTGTGATTTTTCTCTAAAACTAGCTGTGTAAGCGAGCTACAAATAGCTACCTGTATGTAAAGGAGTTAAACTACCTCACTGTATGTAAAGGAGTTAAACTAGCTCACTGAATGTAACTTAGTTAAACTCACTGTATGTAAAGGAGTTAAACTAGCTCACTGTTGGCCTATGTAAAGGAGTTAAACTAGTTCATTGTAGGCCTATGTAAAGGAGTTAAACTAGTTAATTTTATGTAAAGGAATTAGGTAACTGTATGTTAAGTACGGTAGTTATACTAGCTCACTGAATGTAACTGAGTTAAACTAGCCTACTGTATGTAAAGGATTTAAACAAGCTAACTGTATGGTAAGTAGTTAAACTAGTTCACTGAATGTAACTGAGTAAAACTAACTCACTGAATGTAAAGGAGTTAAACTAGGAAACTGTATGTTAAGTACGGTAGTTATTCTAGCTCACTGAATGTAACTGAGTAAAACTAACTCACTGAATGTAACTGAGTTAAACTAGCTAACTGTATGTTAAGCAGTTAAACTAGCTCACTGGATGTAACTGAGTAAAACTAACTCACTGAATGTAAAGGAGTTAAACTAGGAAACTGTATGTTAAGTACGGTAGTTATTCTAGCTCACTGAATGTAACTGAGTTAAACTAGCTCACTGTATGTTAAGTAGTTAAACTAGCTCACTGAATGTAACTGAGTAAAACTAACTCACTGAATGTAAAGGAGTTAAACTAGTTCACTGTATGTAAAGGAGTTAAACTAGCTAGCTGTGTGTAAAGGAGTTAAACTAGCTAGCTGTGTGTAAAGGAGTTACATCTAGCTAACTGTGTGTAAAGCTGTTAAATCTAGCTAACGGTATGTAAAGGAGTTAAAATTAGCTCCAATGTGAGCAGCTTCAACAAAGCTGCTATATCATTGATGCATGAGTATTAACTATCTAATAAATAATAAATCAGTCATCAATTAATCAGTAATAAATCATTTATATTACATAGTAATTTAATTTGTTAATAAAAAATATTGATTAGCACACCTTAAAGGTGCTTGCACACTGCCCCGACAAACACCGATCGACACCAACCAACACTGACTGTTGGATCAGTGTGCGCCATCAGTCGGTGTTCGTCAGTGTCAGTCAGTGTCAGTTGGATGTAGTCTTTAGAGTTTGACAAGTCCAGTCGGGTTGGGTCTAGTCGCAGAAAGTCTGACCAATGTGTGCCATTTTCCACCAAACCGCAATACTCTGTGTTCCCTTGACAACTAAGCCAATAGCCTACTCGCATGCGGAACATCAGCACGCACGATTTCTTTGATGTCAATTAGCAAGGTATCCATTACTCGCTCCTCTCTTTCTCTCTAATTGACAACAGACCTGTCTGTGAACAGCTCCTCCACTTCGTGCACAATCACATTCAGAACATGCCTGGAGGAAGCAACGGGTAAAAAGTGATCATTGATCAAATGGCGTTATCACCACGTATATTTACTGAAAGGAATGGTACTTCTACTAGGCCTACTAGTGTATTGAAATATTAAAGACTCTAAACGTTCATAAAATACATACTTCGAATCATTTAACACCATTGATGGACCCCACTAAGAATATTATAGCGTTTAAAAGCAGCATTTGGAGGTGTATCCAATTCTCGGCAGGCAGGCAAAACTCGGCATAAAACCTGAGCGCATGCAGCATGTTAAAGCTGTCCTATCTATAACCTACATCTAGCCTACATCTGCTTTTATCTGGATCAAACAGTCATAACGTCCAAATAAACATCACTTTATGTCCGTGGTAGCAAAGGTATGTATTTGTGAAACTTTAATGTTTCTTGTAACGGGATAATCACCTTTGAAGTGTTTGCAGTTTATTGGGCCTGACAAAACAAACATAAGCAATAAAATGCTTGTTTTGTTGCCAATTAAATTTGTGTTTGGTTTAATAATATTTGTTTATTGTACTGTAGGCATATATTGTTTATATATGGAAAACAGACTGTAGTCTTTATTTAACATGATTCATGGCTGGGATAGGCTATAAATTAAATAAAGGAAGTGTCGCTCCCACCATTGTCCTTATGACATTAATTCAGATTGCTCTGTGCCAACCAATCCACCTTTTTAGTTGAAATATGTAGTTTGTAGTATTGCACTTGCCAAAAAGACAGAAAATAGCTTAATCAGTCCTTATTACTAATTCATAGTTTTCAGTCATGTGACATGCGTGGTGACCTGGAGGGCAAAACAACAAACCAACACCGCGACTCCCCCGTAGAGACGCCGCAAAAGCAGTCACATTTATTTGGATCACCTTTCAACTTAAGAAAAAGAAAGATATGCACACAAACTGTAAGTGTTGGGCACTACCGATCCATATAATATTACAGCATCCGCAGCCGCCAGATCTCTGCCGCCACTCGACTGCGGTACTGTTTACTTTTACCTTCTGGGGAATCCCTCACCTAACACAGCCCAGACTCGTCTCCTCCTTGATTAGTAGGCCTAAATACGAAAGCACAACAACAATCCAGCATTTTGGCAACGCTAAAAGTAACAAACTCAAGGTAACAGTGTATCACTTGCATATTGGTTGGCAGGCAGTCTTTTTTTGCCCTCCAAGGGAGCGTTTTCCTTGGAATGTGACGTCACGTGAAAACTATGAATTGCAATAAATGGCCAATGCAGTTTTGCACTTGCCGACTGAAAGGTTCTCAAAATGAATTGATTTCATTTATGAGTGTTATGAGTTATGTCTAATTGTAGCTCACCCAGTCCTTTTAACCTGTTGAAATACTTTTAAATGGCCACAACCAGTAGGCTACAACCAGTAACAAGTAGCCTAGTTTTCCACTTGCCAAAAAGTGATTGCAGCCTCGACCTTGTGACTTAAATAAGAAAAATAGGCAACAAAAGTCTGTCTGGTCAGTTTCTGTCTGGTCAGTGTGGACTGATTGTTGGTTTTCTGAACATTCTATAGCCAATTTATGTTAGTTGGGTGCAGTCTGAGCAGTTTGCAAGCACCTTTAAACATCAGCATACTTCATCCACCACTTTCTGATTAATAATGTTATTCTAATAGTTATTATTAAAGGTCATAAATCAGAGGACAATAAAATTAATTAATCTTAATGAAAGCAAAATGTCAAAATTATTACTTCAACACTAAAACAACTTAAGTCATTTAAAAAAGTTACTGCAGTGTTTAGGAATCTATTTTGAAACATCTCAGACGTTTAAATAAATTAGTTAGTTATAAGGAAATTGGAAGGATTAGATATGTACAGTACTAGAAAAATTTATTTGTATTATCCAAATCCCACATATTCAAAAATCTGGAAATTGACATGTTGGCAACTCTAAGTGACCAGATGCCTGGCAGTTTTTATACTGTTTTAACAACTGCACATGAATAGTGAAGCGTCACCATTAAATGTAAAATATTGTAAAACAAAATTTAACAGAATTTAAAAGAAAGTCTGGCATTAAAAACAAGTTGATATGCATGGAGTCATGTGAATGACTGTATGAGGTTCAATCACACTTTAAAGTTCTGACAGCATAATTTATGATCTGCAGTAGAAAGTTCAGAAACAGAATATTTTACATAATATTTAGCTGAATTAGTATTAACTGTATCACTGAGATGTAGCATGTCTCGTCAGTGTATATTCTTGTCATTACAAGCAAATAATTACATTTTTTGGTGACTGAAACAGTAAAAATCTTTATCTCATCTGTATCTTATAGTACAGACAGAGCTTGTGGGAGATTATTTCTGGCAACTTCATGACAACTCAAAAAAACGCCAGTTTATGGTGTCCAAGGACAGATCTCCAGTATGCTTGCATTTGAATGCAGCACAGTATTTGAAACAGTCTTTGAAAACACATCAAGTTTAATTTAGAAATTAGTATCCAGGGCCCTGTACCATGGGGTCATTAAAATCAAAAGGGTTTGGTCTCCAGGGAGAAGGAATGTGCTTAATGCATTTTTAACGACAACCTGCTTGACAAACCTAACTAAAAACTACATGGTTAGGCTCATATTTATAAAGTTTGTTGTCTGGGATTCAAACCACAGCCTGTATAAAACATGGACTTAGTGTCTGAGACATCACCTAAAGGTTTGTTGTAAAGCTCAACTTGGACGGCTCCTGGCAGCTCTGGCCATCGCCATCTTGACAGTGCCTGAGTCCGGCCAATACAAAAATAGCACAGGTGGGATACAGGCAGGCCGAATGTAGCTTGGTTGCTGCCACCGAGAGGGCACCCACCTGTCACTCAAAGTGGTTAGTTTATTAGTTTAGCTGATGATTTTATTCAAATCAACTTACAATTGCTATATATGTCAGAGGTCACACACCTCTGGAGCAACCTTTATACTTTATGCCTTAATATCATTTAAACAGGTGAGTTATACAAGAATTCAACCCTAACCCTCGCAGACATCACGAAGGGGGTTAGCTATATATAAGTTAAGCTGTTGAAAACTCATCCATTTCGAGACTTCATCTTCGTCCTCGTCTTCTTCTTCTTCCTTACAATTCTCTTGTATTGATTGCACTCTTACTTCTTCATAGGAATTTTTATGCTAATAGCTCTTACTACTATTCATTGCTGCTCTTACTACAATCTGTTGTTACTTGTAGATCTCTTACTGTTTTGATGCTTGTATGTTGTTCCTTAAATATAAGTCGATTTGGATAAAAGCGCCAAATGAGTAAATGTACCATTTTTTGTACCAGGCTGTAAACATGTTCATTTCTGCTAAAGTTGGGCATTTTAATATGTGGTTGCTTGGTGGCAACAGAATACTAGTAGTCAGTCATACAGTGAGCTCACCATGATGGGCTCTGACCAGGCACACTATAAAAGATGAACAAATAATTTCATTTTAACAGTTTATCATCCCCTTATTAGACCTCATAACACCAGCATGTTCATACAGAGGACATACTGATATGAATTTGCTACACTTGTGCAGAGCAATTAGCTACCTCGGCTAAAACTCTTGCAAAGTTATACACAGCTACCAGCTGAATTTAGCTTCTGAGAAAGGCCAAACACACCTGCTAAAGTTAGTTAATTAGTACTAAACACAAAGCTACAGCTGACGATGATGGGATTACTACAGTTATTACAGAATGTGGCACTCAGGCACTGGATGAAAAGTTAAGGGATCACCAAAGTTATTGTGATTTATCCTGAGGGGAACATGAACGTCTGTATTTTTTCATGACTATTTTACTTAGAGCCTCAAGTATCAACCTTATATATAGTAGCACTAGAAGAAAAGTCAGGGGATCCCCAAAGACAATAGGATTTATTTTCTGGGGACATGAATACCTGCACTGAATTTCATCACAATCTATGGAATAGTACTTGAGATATTTCAGTCTGGACAGACTGATGACTGATCAGCCGAAGCCTACATCCCTTGAGCCACTCTGCTAGCATATCTAAAAACAAAGTACAAATAACCTAAAAAAAGCTAGAATATGAATCATGCATTTGCTTATGTGTTGTCATTATCTGGCCTTTCAAATCAGTGTGATGAATGACAAGGTGGAGATGTAAGAATTGATTGCGAGGCTCCCGTCGGAAATAAATCAGAGTCTGGGTCATAAATGGCACCACAGCCTGACAGACAGGCTGCCATAAGCACGTCCATGCAACTAGATTACATTACACTTACACTGCAGAGCAGACAGCTAATATACACTGTATAATAACACCTAACAAATTTTATGTTTCATACCCTTAAGAGAGCTTCCATCCCCAAAAAACAGATATGTACTAACAGTGCCTGAATAAAAATCTCTTCATTTATATTCATTGGAAGATGTGTGTGTGTGTATATATATATATATATACATATACACACACACACACACACATATATACACACACACACACACTGTATATACATATATATATAAATATGAATAACGATGTGTGGTGTAACAATAAGGCTCGCAGGCAGGCTGAAGACAGATTGCAAAGTGTTATTTCATAATACCAGTTCGCCCATGAAACAAATGGCACCATTACTGCAGTATATTCCAGCTTGTAGTGTGGATCCTGTGAATCTCCGTCTTCAGGCAAAAGCACTGATGGCTTCTGGGTAGATGGAGTGGCTGCGTAAATTTGAGGATGTGTGCGTTTGACTTCACAGAAAAAAACTTAGGAGTTTTGACTGGAGGTGTAGTTTTTATTATCCAGAGGACATTCATTTCACAGTTATCTTAAACTTTGCAGCATGGCCAAATGTATTGAACATTACAGCCATATGAAGTACATGAAAGTTACACTGCACTCAGCAGGATGAAAACTTAAGGAATAATACCCAACATCGTACATTCCATGATAAGAACTTGTTGTTCTACTAAGAACTTCCAGCTTCCAGCTTATACCGCAGCCACTCGCCAACTAAATACCACGTTCTCCAATTTAAAGCACCAGTCTTTCATTAACTCATATACAGTGGTGCTTGAAAGTTTGTGAACCATGTAGATATTTCTATATTTCTACACAAAAATGAACTAAAACATTTTCAAATGTTCACAGAAGTCACACATAGTAGATCAGGAGAGTCGTTCAGACAGGGCTACAGGCAGTGTGTAGATGCTGGTATCATATGAAACTAGATAACCTAAGGCCATTTTCAAAGGGGACCTCTCACCTCAAGATGTCTAAATGAAAATGGGTTCTTTGAGTAACCATGGGCCATGAATCTCCTCACTTTACATTTCAGAAGAAATAGGAGTGAACCCAGAAGCACGACTCAAAGACAGCAATATAAAAAGGCAAAGTTGAATTTACTTGTATCAACAGAGGCAGGTACAACATACCAGGTAATCAGTACGAGTGACACTAACAAATCCAATCCGAATGGAAAAGCTACAAAGTCTGGGAAACAGGGTCAAGAAATGCAGCCTAAAACAAACTAAGCTGGACCGCTAGGCTGCAGACACTGGACCGTCTGGTGAAGAACTAGTGAGCAGGCGCTGGCATAAGTACAGAGGCTAATGAAGATATAGAGCTGCAGGTGAG
>NW_024040596.1:28828697-28918182 GCF_014851395.1 Micropterus salmoides
CCACAGTCCTAGGATGTGTAGGATAGAGACACAAGTCTCTGCGGTTGCGGGATCAAGTTTGACTCGGCTTTTAATCAACTGGCTCATTTGCATGTTTGCCAGCCTGGCCTAGCACTATGTCTAGGGCATGACCTGTTTGAGGGCATTGTGTCCTACAATCTTGCTTTGTTTATTGGCCATTTAGTTGAAGGAAACACTTTAGTTACTTACAACTTAATCGATGCAAAATCAATTCAAATATCAGGGCAACGATGCCAATGACAAACCTGCTGACCTGTACCCTGGTAGCGAAAAGGCTCATGCAGTGCAAAATTGGTGCTTTCTTAGATTGTTCCATCTCCTGGGGGGACCGGATTAAAGATCCATATGAAAAATGAAGTATGGCAACTTACAATGAGACAGATTTCACTGTGGGCTTTCATTATAACTAAATAGATAAAAGCCAACACAAATGAAACATGAGTCTGAATGTTGCAGCCAGTACCTCCTGGGAAATGGCACAAGGTGCAACAGATTCTTACCATTCCCCTAAAAGACTTGGGTATATGGGTGTATATTCCATCGGGTCCTTAGTCAGGGGATGACTGTCTCCCTTTTCAGTCAGCTTTGCGTCTGGTGGGCTGTCTTGAGTGGCCTGACCTCCTCACAGTAAAGACCTTTGCATCTGGCGTGGTGTACCTGCTGGGAGGTTTGTGAATATTGTATATTTGTGTCAGTTCTTTTAAATTAAGACTTAAGACTTTTCTTTTTACCATTGCTTTTAATTAAATATTTAAGATTTTTCTTTTTACCACTGCCTTTTACTAGTAGATTGATAACTTACACTGCACTGTAACTTTTACTGTTCTGTTTTCTTTTCCTTTTTCTTTTTTACCATTGCTTTTAATTAAATACTTACACGGTGAGAAATTAGTAGGTAATTGAGTGAAAAGATAATGAGAGTGAGATTGAACAGAGTGAAGGAAGTGGTCTTAAATCTCACGCCTGAGTGATTTGCAGGAACCTCTGTCCACCTGTAAACGCGCAAGTGGGTCCAGAGTACAACTGGATCAAAGTGGCCTGCGGACAAACATGTCCTGGTTTCGAGTACAGACTAGCTAGAGAGAGATGATCAAGTGTACTCTGTTTATTCTCAGTTATTTGCTCAACCCCTCAGCCCGTTTTTATTTTCCATTTAACTCTTTTAACCCTGATTGTACACTGCACTGTAACTTTTATTATTTTTTAAAGTATATTTTTTCAATTTCCCTATGTTGCTTTTAAACTTTTTTATATTTCTGTTGCTTTTATGTTTTATGTAAAGTACTTTAAATTACCTTGTTGTTGAAATGTGCTATACAAATAAACTTGCCTTGCCTTGCCTACAATTCGTTTATGGGATGTCTTGTGGTGTCTGGGACTGGATCCCTGTGGTGTGTCTTATTGCGTATATAGCTATTGATTCTGTGTCAGCAAGCCAAGTTTTAAATAACTAAATAATTTAAAGGGATAGCATACATTTTGATGGCTAAATAGTCTTAACTCTTTTGCCCAGTCACAGATCTTCAAAACAAACAGAAGTGGTTGATTTTGACAGACCAATGCAAAACAAACTTTAGGAATGCACCAATACTGGTATTGGAAAGACTGTTAACAGACAAAATTTTATAGAAAATGAACTGTCAGGAAATCCAAGAGGCAGTGTTAGCGAGTCTTCCAGGCCTCAGTGACGAAGTGTTGACATCTGGCCATTCACAGCAAAACTGACTTGATGTTTCTTCAAGAAAAGGAGCTTGAAAAGTACCTCAGGCCAATCCAGTGCAGAAAATTTATGAATAGCTGGAATAAAATGACAAAAAACTGTGCAATATATTTATTTTAGATGTTAATTTAGATTGTTTACAACACTAAGCGTGGGTATAAGGATGCCATTTACCTCTAGAATATAATTATAACTAATCATTGTAATTAAATCATTAGGGCCTTAGTGATTCACAACCTTACTATTTAGTCTAGTAGTAAAGTTAAATTGTGTGTGTGTGTGTGCATGTAGAGTTTTTCCTGCATATAGAAATTTTTGCCACCACCCAAAGATGTTTTAGCGAGTGCCTAAGGACAAATTTCAGTGCCATGAAAAAAACATAGCATATTCCTCAATTTATCAATCAATGACAATTTATCAGACAACTGTTTAGCAAGCAGAACAAAACTTAAATACTCCGTCTTTGACTTCCAGCGGTCTCCTCTCATCCCATCCATAACTGCAGTATTTTACACATGCAGCTGGCGCTGGCTTTATAAACCAGCTGCTACGTTGGTTTGAATGGGCCTGAATGCTCCACTACGAAGCAAGCGCTAGTGGAAGACATGGCTCTGCAACCTCGCATTAACTAAATAAGAGTTTTTACACTAGGTGAGAATAAATACATTTTTTATTTTTTTTTATTTTTATTTTATTTTATTTTTTATAATGCACTTTACATTTCAGGGAAATCTCAAAGTGCTACAACAACAAGGGGTTAAAAACAGTTCCAGATTAACAAATAACAGTCGCAATAAAACACCGTAACAAAAAATTTGAAACCATGACTGATTAAAAGGCCTTTTGAAATAAAAAAGTCTTTAGGCCCTTCTTAAAAACCTCCAGAGTTTGTGGGGCCCTTAGGGGCTCTGGGAGGGCATTCCAGAGCCGTGGGGCGACTGCCTGGAAGGCCCTGTCTCCCATGGTGGAGAGTTTAGTCCTTGGTTGGTGCAGGCAGTGGGTAGAGGTGGAGGAGCGGAGGTTTCTTAAGGTGGTGAGTGGGGTGAGGAGTTCACTGAGGTAGGCAGGGGCAGTTCCATGTATGCACTGGTGGGTAAGGAGACAGATTTTATATTGAATTCTGTATTGAATGGGCAGCCAGTGGAGGGATTTCAGGACTGGAGTGATATGGTCATATGGAGAAAGCGTCTGACAACAATCTCCTGTTGTGTGCTACATACAGTATATGAAAGGACAACTGATATCTGTCTGGACAGTAAGTCTAAACAGCCAGCGGAACCTTCAGACTGGATCACTTGTGTGCAATGCTTAAAGTGGACCAGTAGCGTACTAATCGGTACACAATATTACATTATACTCTTTTTTTTGCGTATGCCAGCCTTTACTTTTTCTTGCATATACCAGCACTTCTCAAAAGCTGCTGCTACTCTTTCCCGCCCTCTTCAGGTTCTCTGGGCGCTACGTGACGCTCACCTGTTTCTGTTCTCGCCTGCTTGCTTATCTCTGTTGGTGGAGACAGACGAGGGAGAAGCTTGGTTGCCTTTCATGCTGCTGTGTGCATGAAGTAGCTTGTCAGTGTCACTTTTCATGAACCGACCGACCACAGCCCAGATGGGGTGGGACGTTAAAAAAAGGTTGACGCACTACATCAAACCTTTAGAATGTGTTCTGCATGAATGGTTATGATTAGCACTTAACAAATGAGAGACTAACTGTGTGGCACATTTTTCATGCACAAGAATTTAATTAATACAAACAACTCACAAAAATGAAACTGCTGTTTTTTCCAACTGGAATTGAAATTATAGTAGTGGTAAAAGTTTATTAGCCTAAACTATCGTCTGAATTCACTAACATTAACCTTATTTTAGGCTTAACCATAGGGATGTAATTTCAGAAAACTGTTTTATTTGTGAAACAGTTGAATTTTAACTAATAAGCTGTTTAAATGTTACATATACTGTATAGACTGGGCAGACTATCCAAATAAAATGTAACCAGTAAATATAATCAAACGGACAGAAATAACAAGAAAATGCATAGATTTCAGTCTTAAAGTAACATTGCCTTTACTTGTTATGTTATGTTTACCGATCATGCTTACGATATGCTTATGATCACACCACCCAAAAGCCCATTCTAAGCCAGGAAAAACTGCTATGTGTGTTCTTTCTTCCAGAGCACAACTCAGTTGATTCACATTTAGGAGCTGTTGCCTCCCTTCCCCTCTCCCTAAACTCTTGGAGTACCCCATGCATCCCACCCACGAGTACTCATAACACTCAGAAACCTCTTTAATTGCTCTCCTCAAAAAACCATGGCATACAAACTTCAGGGTAAACTGATGCTGACAGGGATACGAACAGCAGTCCTCAGTCTCACAAGACCATCACCAAATGACAGAAGAGAGATGGTAAAGGCTGTGGTAGATCAGATGCAGGAGCATGATCCTAATCCTTAAAGAGCTGTTTGCCGCTACACCATTGTGCAGGGTATCGTTAGAGTATCCCAAAAGTGTTTGTAGCTCCCTCCTGATGCAAATAAAAACAATAGTTGAGTATAAGAACCGAAACAACACACTTGCACGGCGCCGGCGGTGAAGTATCTCTAGTTCCTCTATTAAGAGGTAAAATACCAAAATTAAAATATTCGTCTCCATGCCGGTGGACCGCAGCTGTGAAGGTTGCTAGGTGACAGGAGCGGCGCTTCCCCACGCATGGGTAAGGGTGGGGTCAGTTGATGACACAATAGACAGTCCTCCGTAGACCAGACCGTGCCATTTAACAACGGTTGGAACGGCCTTCTGTGGCCGCATGCCTTCGTAGGCCGCGAAGGCCACGCCCTTCGAAGGATGCGGCCCCTGAATTGAGACACAGCTCATGGTCATGTGTCCCACACTAACGTCATGACAACGCTCAGTCTGCCAGTTACGCCCAGCAACAAAAGCATGGTAACATGCTACAGGTCTTGGCCTATCAGAAGACAGTGGGCTTTGAGAGGGGGGGCCTTAAAGAGACTGGAGCATCTACAGCTTGTTCAGACAGAGGCTGAAATGACGGCCTACATAAAGAGCCAGTATAAGAAAAAATATATATGTTTTTTAACTTTGAATCATGCAAAGCTGCCATAGGAGTCACAGAACTACAAAATAGGACTTGAAAAGCAGTATAATAGGTCTCCTTTAATTGGGCTCAATCTAAAAGATTATGAATTTATCCAAGGAAGGTTAAAATCAAGGGCAGCTGGACCTTCCTTCCTTGTATAACTATGACCTGGATCACTGAGAACCTTCACAGACATTATGAACTTAATTTCACTTACACTTTTTAGCCATGTGCTACAGCTGCTGATGTTCAGAGGACCCTGACCTTGCCCTCCACCCCCCGGTTGATCGTACCAGGCATTGTAAACTAAGATATCCCCTTCTTTCTTTTTTCAGAATATTTTATTTTTTTTAGTTTATGATTTTGTCCCACAGTAATTACAGTACCTACGTGGGACAGAATAACACTGCAACAGGCAACAGGAAATAAGTCATCTTGAATCTTCATTATGTCTACTTCAGGTGAGGTGATGAAGCCTAAGGCCTGGATGTTATTGATTGAAGGACAAGTGGTCATGGGACCGCATGCCAACTTTGTTAATGGGATAGCAGCTGTCTTTGCAAGTTACTATAACTTCAACTTGCAGGAATCAGCATGCACCGCAGGGTTTTAAAAGTATTAAAAAAGCATCAGATTTAATATTCTCAAAATAAGCCATCAAAAGTCTTGAATTATTGAATTTCATTTACAAAAGTCTACATTTTGTTCTTGTCCTTGTACTGTCAAATGTATAAATTAAACCACTGACTTGATAAGGAATCGGAATGATCAAAACACGAAAAAAACGAACAGCACATACTGTAAAAAGTGAAAACTAAAATAAGTATGAAACAGCAGTAAGGAGATCAGTGGCGAAGTTAACGATTCTGTAGAGCTGACAGAAGTCCAGTATGTTCCAATTAACTTTTATGGAATAAAAATACACTGTGAAATGTAGGCAGTGCAACAGATACGAATTGAGTGTCTGTAGTGACTTTGTTAGAGCTTGACTGATTTTTGTACAGATATTATCAGCCAATATAAGCTCCTTGCAGATAAATCGGCATCTGCGTTTATAACAGCCGATTTATGATTATTAAAAAAGAAACTGTCCAAAGAGAGTCGGCTCCTTCCCTCATGTCATGAGTGTTGCATAGTTTACTCACAAGAGTGGGCTCTGCAGCTCCTCTGTTCAAAACACTACAGCATCACAGAACAAAACATCAGCTGACAGGAGTCTACCGGAGCATGCAGAGACAACTACGAAGAGTATCTCCTGGTAGCTCTTACACTCATTGTTCACGGTGAGTTGGTCTTTTGTCACGTCAATTATCATAAATAATAATAATAGCCCTAAATCACTTCTCCTCTTCTGATAACATTCATTACAAGACTTGCTAACCTACCGTTTTTCATAACCCTCTCCCGGGTCACAACTGTAATGGTACGGTAGGTGAGTAGTGAAGGCTACACTGACAAACGTGATTGTAGATTTATTTTTGAAACAGTGTGGCAGTTCTAGCGAACAGTCCCCCCCATTTCTCCCTAATTCTTCTAAATATTTCCCCAAAATCAAAATTAGACAAGTAAAAGTTAAAATTACCATTTGAGGTACCTACTAGAGCCTGACTGATTTGTGGGCTAATGCCGATATTAAAGTAAATGCTCCATATTTGTATAGCACCAGTATTCACCAGTCATACACTGAGCCTAAGTGCTCAAACGGAAGCTAACATTCACAATCATTCATACAAATCGAGGTTCAGTATCTTGCCCAAGGGCACTTCGACACGCAACAAGGGGGAGCCAGGAATTGAACCGCCGACCTTCCGATTAACAGCCAACCTCCTGAGCCACAGCCGCCGCAACTTTGTGAATGTGAATGTTATGATTTTGAAAATGATTTGGATAGTACTTTACAGAACAGGCCAATATTGAAAGCTGTTCTATATGTGGACTATCATACCTTTTCCTAAATGGATTATATTAATATTACAGATTTAACCTCTTAACATATATACATACTAACCAATTCACATACATGCATACTCACTACGCACATATATACATACTCACCTTGCACATGCATACATACTTAACCTCGCACATATATATATATACACTTACTCTCGCGCATATATACAAGCCTGTTCTCATCTCAGGGTGTCATATACCGATGATTTGAGAAAGGGTGATAAAGCGTAGTTACATGATGCTAAAGGACACTAAAGGGTGTGAGCCGCTCTGGGGCGTCCCCTTACAGACCGGAAGTGTTAGTTAGCTAGCGCTAGCGTTTCATAGGGGTGTTTCATACGGACGCTGAAGGGTACCTTTCGCGTAAAATCCTCACGCTGAAGGTGTCAGTTATGATGCATTGAGATGAAATGTGTTGTATATACATACTAACCTTGCGCATACATAAATACTGACTTCGCAGATACATACTTACAAATGACAGTATGTATGTATGTGCAAGTGAATATGTATGTATGTGCATGACAGTATGTATGTATGTGCAAGTGAATATGTATGTATGTGCATGACTGTATGAATGTGCAAGCGAAGTATTCAATATTGGCCTAGGCAGCTTCTCATACGGATGTCTTCACTTACATGGTCGAAGGTTATCCCTCAGTAGTAAGGGTTCAAAAAACAGTAAAAGCTAAATATTTATTTCTTTAGATTGTATTATTTTAAAAGTTGGATACAAATCACATACACTTTTATGTTTGGCTAGATGTTACACTTTGAGTTTTGCATTCCTTCAATGGGAAAAATATTTTTCTCAAAAGTCATCCAAAAGCAAATATTCTAGCAGGTAAGTTTAGTGACCCATTAGAGCATTGGCCACTTTAACTTATGCTAGGTTTAAAATCACCTTTGATTATTCATTCACAGTCCCCTACAAAATAAATAATTCACTACATGAACACATTTACATTACTGATAGGATTAGCAGTGCAGCACAACTGTAATTTTAACATCTGTTAAAGTCAGAGCCTGCATTAAGGACTTTTTAGAAAAAAGCAGTGTACTTCATTTTTGAGATTCCTTACTGTATACATAAATCATACACTTAGGAAATATAAGGTGATTTTGAACACAGCTCTGGCATTTTGCAGTAATTAAATGGCTTTCCTTGGAGAGTCCCAACAACATCTTGCTTTACTAGTTATTTGATATTATCCCCACCCATAGATGAAGGGCATTTCTGATCAACTGATTATTCAGATTTCTGAATGTTTGAACAGTCATTGATTGAGCTTTTTGCTCTTTAGAATAAATCATAAAATGTAAGATTCAAAAAGGTTGTGAGTGATTCATTTGAGCTTACTGATGTGTATATAAGTGTATATAAAAACAGTTTATATTCAATTAAATGTGTGTGTAGCACAAAGTATTGATCATTGGCAAGTGGATCTAAAATTTACATGGTTTTTGATACAAGTCATTTTGTACATGAATACTGTTCCATTTTCTCCTCCTACAGGCTTTACCCACCTCCCTTTACATGGATAGGAAATAGGAATTATAATCCCATTGTTTAGTTTTCAGATTCGACCAACTAGTAATTATTTACACATATTGTTTATATACTATTTAAAGAGAGAGTATAAAGACATTTCACTTCCACTTTTGGATTTTGAATTAATTGAAAACCTTTTGTAGAGCAGATCTAATCTCAGTCCCACCACCGCTTCTCTACAGTATGTTGGTCTCACAGGAGCCAGACTGCAGAATCTGAAGAGTAACAATGAGTTTAACAGATTTTCTATACCAGGGATAGAACATGGCATAAATCACAGGGTTTAGACATGAATTAAAATAAAACAGATAGATAGCAAAGGTTAAAAAATAAGTACTGAGCAAGCTGTCCTCTGCAAGAGTCACACCATAATATGGGAAGAAACATATTAGAAACACAACTACAAGAACACCAAGAGTCCTGGCTGCTTTCAACTCAGATTTCTTTGTTGTTAGTGTCACTGAACTTTGGAGTGTGACAGCTGTAATGTGAGAGCGCATGGCACGAGCCTGAGACACAGCCACTACAAACACTCTCATATACAGAACGATGATGAGAGAAACTGGAACAACAAAGGTCAAAGCAAGGTCAGCTGCTTCTGCGATATGGTCAACTAAAACAACACACTCTCCGTAGCAGGAATTATACCTGCCTGGTTGAGTCACACCATATTTTACAAAGAGACTGCTGTAGAAAACCGAACAGAACCAACACAGACAAACACAGAGTTTAACTCTTCTCGCAGTGATTCTGGTGGTATAATGCAGAGGGTGACAAATAGCAACATATCGGTCAACTGATATGAGCACCATCTCTCCTACTGAGGCACAGGGAATGATGTATGATACATACATAAACAGAGAACACACGCCATCACCAAGAAACCAGCAGGATGTTGTAGTGGACCTAAATTTATTAGTTATGCATTTTAATAAATTTATGAGAATTGATACCCAATTATGAATTATTATTCATAAAATCAGAATTTCCTCGTAAAGGGCACCACCGGAGTTGTTATAATCCTAGAGTCTCCGGACCTCTAGGTAGTTTTGAATAATTATACAATTATTACTAGTGATCAGTTAGTTAATAATCGCTCAATTTCTTAAATCAGTCAGTCTCATATCTAAAGGGTCAATTCTCTTGGCAGGAACTATAAATAGGCAACACACACAGCTCTTGATTATATTACAGTGAATTTATTCTCTAACTAAGGTGATAAAAGATGGTTGGATACAGGGAACATAAACATTTGCTGAACAATGAGCCTGGAGGTTCGATTGTGGGAAGCATTCGACTCATACGGCATAGAAGAGCTGAAAGTAAACTAATGCTATAATTTAGGAGTTAAAATGGACATCTGATCACAGGACGTGTGTTAAGTCTTACTGCTTGTCGACAGCCTGCTTTTGGCCTGTTGCACGGGTCCCACGCTAGCTGCCGATCCTGGCTTTTTGCTAGGGATTGTCGGGGTTCTCCGTGTCTGATTGAAAATGCCTCCTCCGTCTGGCAATTCGGCTGTTTGCAGGTTTCCTTGGTTGTAGCTGGCGAGACCACGTGGCTTGGTCTGACCTCGGTGAAGTTGGCTCGACGAAAAAGGCTTAAAATGGAACTTGGTCGTTCCTGAATTAGTCCAGTGTAACTTAACGGACTCATAACTTTAACAAACAAAAGAAATAAAGAAAATAAAACAAACTGAAGGCAGATCGATGTCGCGGCACTTCAGGTGTGTAGCTTCAGCGAACAAAGGCCTGTTTGTTTCGCTGGCCGAGTCTGGGCGTGTTGCCTGGCGAGGCACGCCACGCGCGTGCCGAAGCATCCAGAGGGCAGAGACTAAGAGTCTAGAGTCTAGAGACTGGCGAGCAGGTCGCGTGTCGCTCTTTTGTTGCCTGGGGCGTGGTTCCCCAGGGGCGTCTCAGGTTTCCCCAGGACTGCCTTTCCTAAACTTAATGTCTAAAGAAAAGAAATCTATTTGCACGTATTATAATCAAATATTTTCCACAATCGAACCTCAATGGTTGAACGGTTGTACTGTTCTAGGCATTTGGTAACAGGAACAATTGTCACATTATTGGTCAGTATTTTTATACATTTAACCGCATTTCCGACGAGGGCATGTAATACTTATTTCGTCCACTTGGGGGAGCTCAGGTTACATGAGGAAAGCTTGGATTAAATCAAAGATCGTCTCTCCTTAGGAACCGGGGAATATTGTTGATTCATCCTTAAATTCAAGCTGGCGATTAAGAGTGTAGTAAAACATTTCTTTGTCATCATTTCTAAAGGGATTTTGTAAGAAAGTATTATGAACAAGCATTGATTACATTAGATGAAGGAGTGTCTTGCTGAAAATAAAAACATTGCACAAGTAACTTCTTTTCAGCACTAATATCAACAACAGATAGCAACAACA
This sequence comes from Micropterus salmoides, assembly GCF_014851395.1. Classification (NCBI taxonomy): domain Eukaryota; kingdom Metazoa; phylum Chordata; class Actinopteri; order Centrarchiformes; family Centrarchidae; genus Micropterus; species Micropterus salmoides. The sequence goes on from NW_024040596.1 coordinate 28,839,461, forward strand.
GTTAACATAACTACTCAATAGAGGCAAACATATTCAGGTAACTAAAGATTTAATTAAATTTAATTAGATGCTTTGAGTCTTTTGGAGAATGCAGTCCTTTGTCATCCAAAGTTCAGTGTCTGGAACATGTCACACTTAGGTGAGACAAGGAGTATCCTTTTGATGTGGTAATAAAACAAGAATAAGGTCAGTTTCCACGGAAACGTGTGTGGTGGGGTAAGTTTTGATAGGCTGTTCAGGGAGATGCCAATGGCTGGCTCGTGTCCCTTTGTCAGTTTAACAGTCAGGCCCCGCGTTATCAGCTTCGGAATCAAAATGGTGCCAGTTTTATGGTCGGGCTAGCACTTAGAGAAAGCAACTTTGACCCCTCCCCATCTTCTCTGGGGAGGAGAAAGGAATTTAGGGTAGCTCCACATTCATTCAATATAAAATGCACAAATCCACATGTTGTTCACTACAGTCCCCCCTTCGGCCAAAATGTTCCCTCCGATAGGTAACGTTTTGGACGCAATGAGAAACAACATGTGTGGTTTGTCAGGTGCAGGTCGACTTTGTCAGGAGCTGATGATGTGGCAGCTGCTGGTCAGGTACTGATGATGCTGGTGAGGTGGAAGGAGTCAAGCAGAGCAGGTGGCAAAACACAACATCTGTGATCAGGTTGATGTCCTTCTAAGGCTACTAATTCTGCTAGTCACTTAGGGTAACCCCAATTAGCTAGTCTGAAAGTAGCAGGTGCCTGCTGTGTTACTTAATCACCTGAAACAAAGTAAAGCGGAAAATTAATTTGGGAAGCAAAACAAATATCTTAACAAATGACAAGTCGTGTGTGAGCATGACCAACATTATTTTTCTCAGAAATTCATTGATATTCAGAACCATAACCTGCAGTGAGCTTGAGGTTGTTTAGCTGGTTTAGGCTAACAGTCTAGTCTGAGGGTCTTAGCCCTTTCAAAACAAATTTTATAAAAGAAGCGGCTTTTAGTCTGAGAGGAACTGTTCTGAGTGGTTTCTATTTCTGCAGTTGCTGCAAGATGTCTGCTCTGGAGCAGGTATTCTTAATTGGTTAAGGAGCAATAAATTTAGACAGTAACCCCACTTGTGACTAAGTGGTCAGGGAGAGCGGCTCCACCTGGTGGGTGGAAATTTTTGGAAATTCTAATTTAATTGGTTAAAGACCTCCACTGGTAATTTAGTGGTAGGTTTAAATTGCAACAGGGAGCACAGAATAGTGGGTGGCGGACCGAAGTAAAAGATACCTGGCTTCCAAGTTCTGTTTTACAAGGCACGCACGCAACTCTAATGACCTTTTAACCACTAGCAGCTATCGTCCCTAATTGAGGATTTCTGTTAATTATTAATTTATTAGGACGTTATCGTTCCCGACAAGTCCCATGGGATTTTTGTGAAGCTTGTTCGGTCCAGAACAGGTGAATGTTTGTCTGTGACCACAGAAGGATCGGTCCAGTGGGGAGAGAACTTGTGTGCAAGTCTTCCTGTTCTCTGGCCGTCCTGTTTCCTTAGTGGAGCAGAGATGTGATGACACTCTGTCCCCCCTTCGGAGCTTGTTGTGAGACGCATTTTGGTCGTTATAGACTTTGCATCTTTGTGTGCTGTCTAAATTATTTTGGCCTGCGAGGAAATGTTTATTTCCTCTGGCTGGTTCAGTTGGGGTTCCCTCCTGTCAAATTGTGTCTTTGACAAGGGAAAAGAAATGCCTCTCCGTTGTAAGGAGGCTCTGTGTGATGGTTTTGCTGGTTGAGACTGGCAGCAAACCTTACAGGTTTTGATGTAGTCTGCTACATCTTTTTGCATGTTTGGCCAATATGCTACTTGTTTTAGTGCATTGTGGTTGCACTGAACCCTTTGTGGCTTTTGTAAGGTGAGTCATGGGCGTGCATGAGCATCACCCCCCTGTGGCTCTGAGGCACCACGAACGCAGGTGAAGTGCGGGCGTCTGAGACATACGAGAGAATGCCCGTGACGACACGCAAAGAAGAGCGCACCAGGTAAAGGTGTTTCAAGCCAGGGATGGAAGCAAGCTCAGTGTTGAGACAGGCTCTGCGTCAGAAAGGCAGAGGAGCATTTTGCTAATGGCGGGATCAAGAGTTTGAAGCCGAATTAGGTCAGAGTCACCAAGAGAGTCAGGGACTGAGATTTGTGGCGCAGGGGGGCTGTCACAGACAAGCCTGCTGCCTGGGCTCTGGTGGCATCGCAAGTCATAAGGGCGGGATGGGTGGGGAGCAAATCCGCTTGGGAGTGCTGGGGTGTGTCTTTAACAGCACCCTGTTTGCCTAGTGCTGTAAACTTGGTGTCAAGTTCAGCTGTAGGATGAATATATGTGGTGTCTGACCCCCCTCTCATGCCTTTATGTAAAGTCATGGAGGATGGCTCTGGTGAAGTGTTGACAGGGAAGGCGGTGACAGTTTGTGCACCCATCTGTCTGTCATTGGTCTGTTGCCTGTGGGAACAGAGTCGCTGGTAAGCGGCAAAAAGAAAGGCTGACAGTAGCCTTTGAAGGCTCAGTGTGAATCACTTCCTTAGAGAGGTCAGGAGGCAAGGAAGAAGGCATGTGCCCCATCTCTGGAGTCTTGAGCTCACAGTCATGAGTGTCGGTGCTGATCGGCCAATCCAGTGGAGTGGTTTTGGGGATCAGTGCGTCATTTGAGGTGGTAACTAAAGCACAGAGGCGGGTTTCTCGTTCTGTGATGTATTCAGACAGTGAGATAGGCAGGGTCGTTTCACCTGTGCCCAGATCGTCAAGTTCTGAAAGTCAAGCAGTGGCTCAAAGCGGTTAAGGAAGTCTTTGCCAATGAGTAGAGGAATGGCGTCAAATGGTGAGACATACACCGGGTGGATGAGGTCCATGGGACCGATAGACATGTGGACTAATGTCATGGCTGTCAGATTGAGGTTTTCAGGGCCGAGTGGCTGGACCTCAATGTCACAAGTCTGTAGTTCAGGTCTGTGTGGGAGCGGGTCATAGCCTGTAGCTGCCTGAAGAGGGCTGATGACATTACAGTGATGTCTGCAGCTGAATCAAGAAGTGCTTCCTGCACCAGAGTGTTTTCAAGTGTTACAGGCAGGTAGAATTTCCGTGAAACTCCCCTTTCAGTAAGGTGACACAAGAAGTGTTGGGAGGGCGGACTGCCCTGAGTGGCTTTGGACTCTGTGAGAGGATTCTCTCTTGAGTCGGACTGTACCACCAGGAGTGTCCTGGAGGGAGCGGTTCTCTCAGTCCATCTGTGTGAGCGTGTCAGTCGTTTTGACAAAGTGTCAGGAGAAGGGGACTTTGGCTTTGCAGCAGCTGCGGCCAAGTGCTCTGCCTTCTTATCTTCCTGTTTGGACAGGGTTTGGAGCAGGCGCTTAAGCGCTGTAATTTCCTCCTTACTAAAAGTGGGTGTGTCAGACTCACTTTCAGTGTTATCGTATTTGTGTCTCTATAGTGGGATCTCTGGAGTGTAGCTCTCTGAGATCGCCTGTCCCAATTGTTTTGGGATTGGTGATGCTTGTGTCCCCCCTTCCGTGAAAAGAGGTGGGTTTCACAGCGGTTGGGCGTGTACCTGGGCCGATGGGTTTCAGGCCTCAGATTTTGGCTCTTCTCAGACCAAGATGGCTCTGAGTGACGTCGACCATGCTCATTTTGCTGAGGCAGGCTGCACCTCTGCTTCTGGCTTGGTCTATATTCTGGGAGGTGATGCAGGTTGACGCAGGTGTTTCAAGACCAGGAGCTCGTTTTGGCTCCACCTGTAGGGAATTGATGCTGAGAGTGAGGACACCATGGGGCTCAGGATGCCTCGTCATGGTGAGTCTCTGCTTTTCAAACCTTTTGTAGCTAACTCCGTAGCTGTCGACTGGTTTGGGTGCGTGGGCAGGCTGCCACACCCAGATGATGACTGGTAGTGGGGTGGAGGTTTTGGATAAAAAGATATTTGAAGTTTAACTCTTCCTCCATATCGGGCTCATTTTTGGTACCAAAGTACGCTTGTCTGAGTCGGTTGTAGTACTGCTGAGGAGGTTCTGGCCTCCCTTGCTTAACAGCAAGTGCAGCTGTTAGACCTGATTGTGCTGTCAAGTCAGAATATTCCTCCACCAGTGCCTGGCAGAGCGAGTCATAATCTTGTCTGACATACCTGGGCTGGCGTTCAATAAAGCTGCTGACCTCTCGACTAGATGTCACCTTGATCAGGTAAATCTTGTCGTCAGTGGTGGCAGCAGGGAATTTCCGCAAGTAATATTCAATATCTTTTAGATAGATACTGGTCTCATTTGAGCCTGTAGACTCAGGCTCGAAGCGTGTTATGTGGCGAGCGATTTTGTCTAAGTCCCTGTCAGAGGGGCTTAAGTCATGGTCAGCAGTGGGCGGCGGATGCAGCCGAGGGGAGTAAGCCGTCTTCACCTGAGTAGGTGGAGGGCTATTTCTCTGGCGCTCTGTCGTATGATCCTGTGGGATCAGTTGTGGGAGTGGTCGTGGAGACCATCCTCCTGAGGCTGGCAAAGGGGAGCAAGCCTTGTCTCTCTCTGGTGGGAGTGTTTTGTAGGAGGGAGTGTGTTTGGCTGTCTCACATGAGAGCTGGAACTCTCTTCTGGTATCAGCCAAGTCCTCCTTGTTTTCCTGCTGTAGCGGGGATTTGGTTACTCTGTCCCTGTCCTCTAGCTGTCTTCGCATTTCTTGCATGCGTTTTTGGTCAGCTTCTTTAAGTTTGCTATAAACCTTGACTCGTAATTTTAGCTCTTTAATTTCCCCCACTGCTTGTCTAAGGAGGGTTTCTGATTGGTCAAGAGATTCAGTTGTGTCTTTAACTTTACTTTTGGTCCACTCTAACTCCTGTTCTTGCTGAAAGAGTGAGTGTTCAAGCTGATTGGTCTTTTCCTGCAGCTCAATTTTCTCCTCATCGACTCCACCCTCCTGTGGGAGGTGGCAAGGAGCCTGTAGGTCAGTGATGCGTTCTTCCGCTTCACTTAGTGACTGCCTGGTGTTTTCCAGCTGCTGTTCAAGCTGGTGCGTGTGCTTAGACTGGGCAGACATTACAATAGCTAGTTTTCCTAGCATCTGGGACAAGGCTTTGTCCTTTGAGGAAGTGGCTAGAGCAGTTGTTAGCAGCTCTGCAAAAATTGTTTCAAGGTTCACCGCATCGGTGCCTTGTATTGGCTTGAGTAGCCAGGTACCATGGTCTCGGTCATGTGGGCCAAGATGGAGTCAAAGTGTTCCAGTGGGTCGCCCCCACTGGCTGCCACTAAGCGTGGGTCTGCCATGTTCACAGGCAGGTGCTCAAGTGGTTTGGTTAAGGACTTTGCTGTGAGTCCAAATCAGACAACAAACGAGTGTGTCAACTCAGAGGATATGCATAAAATACAAAAATAAATGGGTGTTGCTTCTATAGCTTCCTGGAGCTGTTGATGTTCCTTTAAGTTAATTTGGAAGGCTGGAATCTGAAGAAAAGGATCTAAATCAAATCTATGGACTCAGTTATACAATTTGGTTTAATAAAATCAGAAGTGGACTACAGGTGTTAGCTGGTACAGCAGACCTGAGCCAGTCAGTTAAACAGAGTTTCAGCTAGTGTGTTTACTAGTTGAGAAAAAGGGATGTCAGGTTGGAGAAAGCTGACTTTCAAGTCAGACTTAAATGCCCAAACTGAAAATTCAAATTTAGGGTGAAGGCAAAAATAGGAAAATGAAATTAAATCACACTTGGGATTAAAGTTAAATGCTATAGATCAAATCAAAGTTCATGTTACAACTAGCTTGACAATCAAAGCTCAAAGTCCTTAATGATCAAAGTCAAAGTTGGAAAAATTGTTTGAGAAAAATTAAATTTTAGAATCAGAGTTCAAAATCGGGAAAATTAAAATTTTGAGATTAAAATTATTAAATTTCTAAAAGTTCAAAGTTACATTAACAAAAATCCCAGGCTGATTAAAGTGGATTGAATAAAAAAAAAAAAAATCAAAGCTGATTAAACTGAAGTTTAATTACCCTTTGGTATTATCAAGTTATCAAAATTCCAATTGCTATAAAAGTCAGAGTCCAAATTACATTTATAATGAACAAGGATTAAAGAAAGCCTAGTTGGAAAGCTATCAATTCAACTTATCAAGCTTAATGTAGGTTTCAGAATTCCAGTCAGTCCAAACAACAAAAGGTTAACAAAAATTCAAATCAAGATGTTATTCTGCATTTATCTTATTTCCTGCAAGGATCAAAAATAGCACTACAGAAAAGGCTTCAAAATGACAAAGTCAAAATCAGGGATATTGCAGCAGTAATGAGAATAAAGCTTTTTATTCAAATACAGCTGGATCAAAATTAGAAAAGCGAATCTTTGAATAAAAGATTGCATCAAAATTAACAGAACTACTCAGTGTAATCCTAGGTTAGGGTACGAAATTGGCTCAGTACCTTGTTACAAGCAAACACCCAATAGATCTTTAAAAGTTATTCAAGGAAAAAGGAGAGCCTGTGCTCTATCCTACACTTAAGGAGTAACACTCCTTATTAATTTAATCTGAGAGTCGACACAATGGTTTATGTGTCTCAAGTTAACAAGATCTATCACCAAAGTCTGGTTTAATTCACTCGATTCAAACGCTCATCTCTGTCACTGATGACGCTGAAGTCGATTTAATGCAGAGCATGCAATTTATTCCGCCAGCCAGTAGGGGAGCTGTGGCTCCGCCTCGGGCGCGGCCTATTTCTCAATGTAGAAGAAGAAGCGGCTTCCTCTCTGGTCCTCGGACCCAACAGCTGTTAGCTTCAGGCTAACGCAGTTAGCAAACCGTCGTTGCAGCAACGGCAGTAAATCAGAACACTGACGGACACCAGTCCCGCTCAAAATGGGGGAAGGACTCGCTCCTTTGTTTCAATGACTCAGCTTGCTTTCAAGCTTCGATTTAGCGTTAACTTAGCTCGGTAGGTACAACGCTACAGGCTAAACTCGGCGTCTTCACGCCTGTGACTCCACTGCCGGGCAGCTGTATTTGTTGAAGTAGCTAATTTCAACAGGATACCGGAGTTTTGCATATAACATAACAATCCACGGCTCAGCGCGTCAGACTGTTATTTATAGCCGCAAACAAATCACATTGGCACAGCGCAACTGTAATCTGTCTGCCTCTTATTAGGCCTTAAAATTATCAATATCGGTTAAGTTTCTCTCAACCAAAAGGGCATTTCATCCGCTCGTCAGCGGAGATTGTGTGTAGCTTTAGCTCAGATTTCTCATATGGCAACGTTACAGGAATGCATTCAGTTTAACATTAGCTCGGCCCTCATAGCTCAGCTCACTACAGCTCTGTACTGAACAACAAAGAATGATGGCGCGGCGGCCAAACAAGTTGCACAAAGCATTTCATTTCACAACAAAGAACATGGTCAAAACTCACACACACTTTCATCACTAACGTTAAGTTAAGAGGGAAGACAGAAGAGTTTCTAGGGCGATAATTATTTCAGTGGCAAAATTTTGGAGGGAAAAAATTTTCCTCAATAACTTTTCTCAATAACTTCTCTGCATCAGGGCTGTGTGTATAGTCTATTATAGTATGTCACAAGGCCTCACACGGGGCACCATTATGTAGTGGACCTAAATTTATTAGTTATGCATTTTAATAAATTTATGAGAATTGATACCCAATTATGAATTATTATTCATAAAATCAGAATTTCCTCGTAAAGGGCACCACCGGAGTTGTTATAATCCTAGAGTCTCCGGACCTCTAGGTAGTTTTGAATAATTATACAATTATTACTAGTGATCAGTTAGTTAATAATCGCTCAATTTTCTTAAATCAGTCAGTCTCATATCTAAAGGGTCAATTCTCTTGGCAGGAACTATAAATAGGCAACACACACAGCTCTTGATTATATTACAGTGAATTTATTCTCTAACTAAGGTGATAAAAGATGGTTGGATACAGGGAACATAAACATTTGCTGAACAATGAGCCTGGAGGTTCGATTGTGGGAAGCATTCGACTCATACGGCATAGAAGAGCTAATGAAAGTAAACTAATGCTATAATTTAGGAGTTAAAATGGACATCTGATCACAGGACGTGTGTTAAGTCTTACTGCTTGTCGACAGCCTGCTTTTGGCCTGTTGCACGGGTCCCACGCTAGCTGCCGATCCTGGCTTTTTGCTAGGGATTGTCCGGGGTTCTCCGTGTCTGATTGAAAATGCCTCCTCCGTCTGGCAATTCGGCTGTTTGCAGGTTTCCTTGGTTGTAGCTGGCGAGACCACGTGGCTTGGTCTGACCTCGGTGAAGTTGGCTCGACGAAAAAGGCTTAAAATGGAACTTGGTCGTTCCTGAATTAGTCCAGTGTAACTTAACGGACTCATAACTTTAACAAACAAAAGAAATAAAGAAAATAAAACAAACTGAAGGCAGATCGATGTCGCGGCACTTCAGGTGTGTAGCTTCAAGCGAACAAAGGCCTGTTTGTTTCGCTGGCCGAGTCTGGGCGTGTTGCCTGGCGAGGCACGCCACGCGCGTGCCGAAGCATCCAGAGGGCAGAGACTAAGAGTCTAGAGTCTAGAGACTGGCGAGCAGGTCGCGTGTCGCTCTTTTGTTGCCTGGGGCGTGGTTCCCCATGGGGCGTCTCAGGTTTCCCCAGGAACTGCCTTCCTAAACTTAATGTCTAAAGAAAAGAAATTTATTTGCACGTATTATAATCAAATATTTTCCACAATCGAACCTCAGTGGTTGAACGGTTGTACTATTCTAGGCATTTGGTAACAGGAAACAATTGTCACATTATTGGTCAGTATTTTTATACATTTAACCGCATTTCCGACGAGGGCATGTAATACTTATTTCGTCCACTTGGGGGAGCTCAGGTTACATGAGGAAAGCTTGGATTAAATCAAAGATCGTCTCTCCTTAGGAACCGGGGAATATTGTTGATTCATCCTTAAATTCAAGCTGGCGATTAAGAGTGTAGTAAAACATTTCTTTGTCATCATTTCTAAAGGGATTTTGTAAGAAAGTATTATGAACAAGCATTGATTACATTAGATGAAGGAGTGTCTTGCTGAAAATAAAAACATTGCACAAGTAACTTCTTTTCAGCACTAATATCAACAACAGATAGCAACAACAGTTAACATAACTGCTCAATAGAGGCAAACATATTCAGGTAACTAAAGATTTAATTAAATTTAATTAGATGCTTTGAGTCTTTTGGAGAATGCAGTCCTTTGTCATCCAAAGTTCAGTGTCTGGAACATGTCACACTTAGGTGAGACAAGGAGTATCCTTTTGATGTGGTAATAAAACCAAGAATAAGGTCAGTTTCCACGGAAACGTGTGTGGTGGGGTAAGTTTTGATAGGCTGTTCAGGGAGATGCCAATGGCTGGCTCGTGTCCCTTTGTCAGTTTAACAGTCAGGCCCCGCGTTATCAGCTTCGGAATCAAAAATGGTGCCAGTTTTATGGTCGGGCTAGCACTTAGAGAAAGCAACTTTGACCCCTCCCCATCTTCTCTGGGGAGGAGAAAGGAATTTAGGGTAGCTCCACATTCATTCAATATAAAATGCACAAATCCACACTGTTGTTCACTACAATGTTATTCTGAGGATTACTAACGGCATCAACAGGAGGCCCACAATCAAGTCTGAGACAGCCAGAGAGAGGAGGAGAATGTTGGTGGGTGTGTGCAGCTGCCTGGAGGGAAAGAGGAAAGTACAAATTACCACAGAAACCCTAGCTAAAAGTACATGTCTCATATTTTCTAAAACTTTGCTGAGAAATTGATCTCTGCCTGAAGTGGGAGACTGAGATGATGACAAGCAGGTTGAGAGCCACAGTGAGCAGAGAGATGGAGGACAGAAGAGTGTTCAGAAATACAGCTTCGGACCGAGGAAGTGTTGGCTTCCTGCAGGAGGTGTTGAGGAGTTGTGGAAAGCAGAGCTCTGCTCCGTCATCAACCTCCATCAGACAGTGAGAGGAGGAAAAGAGGAGCTGCAGCTCTGACCAGAACACTTTATCATACAGTTGATTTATCTCTTTCTGACATTCAGTTTGTCCCTCCTCTCCTCTTTCTCAGTCTCTGTTGGACACTGATGTCCCTCCTCACTTCTTCACATTACAATGTCATCATCTTCATCACTTTCTCTCCAATCCGCCACGTGTTTGACCCTTCTGTTCACAATATAGTAGTTTAGGTTTGGTCAAATATAAAATATATATATAATAAATACTAAAGTTATTAATAATACTAAAAGTATTAGTAAAGATGAATAAAAAGGGGATCAGGAACAATAACCAAAATGTGAAAGTCTTAAAAGTTTATCCACAGAGAAATGTCAATACGACAATAATATTATCATACATTAATAAGGTGGACAATGATGGGTGAATCTGAACATGGACTGTAACAACCAGCACATACACAAATAACCAAAGGCAACTGCTCTTTAAGGTATAGGGCTGGAACTCATTTTGGCACTCGGTATACCTCCTGGATAACCAAAATGGGCAAAAAAGTGGGGCGTAGGTGGAGCTGAGGTGCCTGCTTGCTGAAACATTGCCCACTTTGTTCAACACTACCAAGCTAGCTAAGGCTAACAGTTTAACATTTTGGTTGGTACCCAGTCGTCATCCCAGCTTTGCATTTGCCGTAAGTTAACCTATTCAACAAAACTAGATATAATGAATCATCTGTTATTGAGATTATACACAAGGTTTAAAATGCTTCAGCGTTTTTAAAAATGATATAATTGTGGTAATTTGCAACACTGGATTTTTTCAGGACTTGCAGATGTGTGGCCAGTGTTACCATGAATCAGCGTAACATTTATTAATACATGTCTAAAGAACTATTTTAAGCAAATCACTTAACCTGAATATAGATTATTACATAATTTTAGTTGTCACTTAATTATAATGTTACTTCTAATACGTTAATGTTAATAAGCTAATGTCAAGACATGATCATGTTAGCTTGCATTAGCTTTTTTAGTCCATTAAGGAATTAAGAAGCGTTACATCGCCTACAGCCTTTCTACTAACAAGTGTTATGCCGTCAAACACATTGGTAGAATCAATTAATTGAAAGTTAATAAGTTAAAGTTCCGCCTGTTGACATTTTGTTTTTGTAAAACACTACCAGGTGGAACAGTAAAAGTTAAGACAGCTTAACAGTTATCTTAAAGTTAAGAGAGTTGCACTACCCATGGTGTCTGATCAGCATCTTGATATGCCACACCTGTGAGGTGGATGGATTACCTCGGCAAAGGAGAAGTGCTCACTAACACAGATTTTGACAGATTTGTGAACAATATTTGAGAGAAATAGGCCTTTTGTGCACATAGAGAAAGTCTTAGATCTTTGACTTCAGCTCATGATGAATGGGGGCAAAAACAAAAGTGTTGCGTTTAGAATTTTGTTCAGTGTATATTCGTAAACAGTCCAACATACAGCCAATAACAATATGCCATGTCATCATACAAACTTACAGCCAATCACGTTATGTCACGTTACCAGCAGGCGCAGGCCCCTGAACACATCTGACCATCCGAGCACATCTGGTACCTACACTGTGACAAGCAGAACGCATAAGCTCGTCCCCACCACAGTAGAGGTACCACACGATTGTCATCTGCCACTGGTCCATCAGCCGCTGAGAGTCCACTTTCCGCTGCCAAAATCCTTAAATCAACAGCGAAATCAGCTACTGACTGAATACCCTGATGAAGAGAGAGTAATCTATCTCCTGCCTCTCTTCCCCTAACTGGAAGATCAAATACTTTCTTTAATCTCATCCACAAAAGAGGGTAAATGGTGGCAAATGGGAGAATTACTTGAACATAATGCTGTGGCCCATTGAGCCGCTCTACAAGGCATGAGCTTATCGTGAAGGCTAACGCCGGTCATCTGTATCCTCCAGCCCATTTGACCAAATTATTCTGTTATGATTTGTGTGTGGCAGACTCAAAGTGCGGACACAGAACACTCAAGACATCAAGTAAACAAAACAATTATCCAAAAGGTGAGTAGTGTGGGAGCAAGTGGCAGGCAGGTGGTTCATTTACACATAGCTTACCTTTCTTCATAAGTTCTTTTTAATTGGTAGTAAAAGGTTAACATGGTCCAAGGCAGCTCTATAAGCTTTGTACTGCAGTATTTAGAAATAGCTGTGTCTTTTTATATGAAAGTTGTTTTTACAGATTTATTATGGATATGGTTTAGGCTGCCAAATTTTACATAGAATATTAATATTATTAATACTATATTAAGATTTTGCTGATGAATTCTCCTGTTCCCAGACAGCCCCAGCTTCTCCTGTTTCCCCCATTCACTTTCTTTGAGTGCCTGTGAAGCGGTGCGAGGCAATTTATTTTATTTTAATAACCACACAATCAACCTGGTGGTTTTACGTGTAAAGCATGTGAGAGTACGGTTACAACAGCCACCATGTATACAACTGTAGATGGTCTTCTACTTAGTATAGGCTTTGTCCTCTATGGCTATTGTTGGGTTTGCCATTATGCACGCATGAGAAAAGCTTGTCCACACCCACCAGCAGCGTGTGCCTCTCCTACGTCCATACCTTGTATATATATACAACAGTGAGACCTAGCCATCAGCTCACATTTTTCTTCAGCACTGAGCTGTCTAAAGAGCAGAAGATTATCAGCAAGAAGAGAAGACACATGTACGACAACACTGTCTTCTCCAGCCCTCTTCCCTTGCCGATCGAGTGGTGCGGCGATGAGCCCACTGTTGAGAATTATTGTGAGCCAGCTGTCAGGTGTGAAGAAGTTTCAGAGACTGATGAAGACTTAACATAGCCTGGTGCCAGCATACAACATGTGAACACGTCAAATGCCAACACCAAATCTGAAGGATAACATCTTGTGGTCCCTTTTATGTTTCTGTCTTCTCCCTAGTGCCTGTAGGTTTCTCTATTAGGTCACCTTCACCTAGAACACCTAATCTATCTGATGTTTAGATTCCAATGCTTCGTCATTTTGGAATCTCTCACTATCCAAGAGTTGTACTCTAATCTGTGGAGCCAGTTAGTTCTTGTAAACATTCTTGTATGGCTCAACCTTGTAAGATTCGCTGATAAGCGCTGTGAGATAACTGTTGTTGTGATTTGGCGCTATATAAATAAAATTGAATTGAATTGAAGATTCCCAGAGAACACAGATATCTGCTAGCCTGACGTCTGAGCTACTAGCTCTCTAGCTAATCAGTCTATTGTTGTCTTTTTGACGAGGACAAGTACGTGTGAGAAATACCTAAAGCTATAATGTCAAACACTTATGGGGTCAGCTAAATTACTCTAAGCTAGACCTGTCTTACCTTTCCCTGTTACATCAATTAAGACATCTAAGAATTACTCTCACACCCATGAGTGTGGCTACGCTACCTCGTATGTACCCCCTGGCAACACTGTCTGCCCCTGCCCCCCTCCCCTCATCAGGGGAGCGACACGGTAATGAGACCACGGGTGTGGACCCCCTGGCGACTGTGTCTACCTCTGTCTCCTGGCTGCAGCTGGCCGGATGGCCTTCATGCAGCCTGGCTCCGATGTCACAAACTGAGCATTTCCTCCTCAGCCTACCTGGTGGGGGGTACGGAGGCTTTGCACCCCCCTGACTGTTTGAGAAGGTCTTTCACAATGTGGCCTGTGCCCCCCTAAGCGGCGGAGCACAGAGTATTGACTCATCTCCTCTAGTGGCCATGCCTTCCCATTGGCTGTTTTCCTGCTCGATGGGCAGATGGATGCACAGCTTAAACCACCGGGGTCACAGGCTGCAGTTCACATCCCCCCTTCACCGGGATAGTGAAGTCCGTGCTCTCCCCAGCTCAGAACGCCTCCCTCCAGGCGGAGCTTGAGGAGCTCCTGGAAAACCATGCTATCTCCAGGGTTCCTCTGGGGCAGGAGAATCAGGGGTTCTATTCCTGTTACTTCCTGGTCAAGAAGAAGATGGGGCATGAGGCCCATCCTTGATCTGTCACTGTTCAACAAAGTGATTATAGAGAGACCTTTTCGAATGCTTACAGTAAAACAGGTGTTGAAGGGTGTATCTCTGGCTCCCCTCCATTGACCTTAAGGACACGTACTTTCATGTTCATGTCATCCCAGAACAAAGAAAGTTCTTGTAGTTCTCTTTGCGATGGGCCCAGTACAAGTACAAGTGCCTGCCATTCCGTTACTCCCTGTAACCGAACGGCCATCCCGACACTTTCTCCAAGCGTGTCGAGATGGGTCTGGAGCTGGTGCAGCAAGTGGGCATCAGGGTCCTGTTTTATCTGGACGACCTGCTGCTGCTGGCACTGTCTCTGTGCAGCTGTCCCACCTGGGTTTTGCGGTGAACTGGAAGAAGATTGATCATCTCCCCTCCTAGAGGCTCACCTACCTGGGTGTGGTGTTGTACTCCTCTTACTCGAGAGTGTGGCTCTTTCAGGAGAGGGAGAACGCTCTGATGGAGCTGCTCTGCTGTGTTGTTCCATGGGCGGTGGTGACGGCTCTGACGATGATGAGGCTTCTGGGTCCCATGTCAGTGGGTCACGAGGTGGTCCCCCTGGCCCTCCTGCACATGAGGAGGTTACAGTGGGGGTTCATCCGGTGAGACAGAGGCAGCGCCTGATCTGGGCCACCAGATCAGGGTGGAGGCACCTCTCGTCCGGGCGAGGGCCCCCACTCGACATGTTGTCCGCATCTCTGATCAACACGCCAGGAATATACTCCGCTCTGATGGAGAGCAGATGAGTGTGCGCCTACAGGAGAAGCCTCCTGGCTAAGCACAGCAGCTGCGCCAAGCGCACCCCACCTTGGCGGTTTATGTAGGCCCCTGCAGCCTTGTTGTCGTGGGGCTCACTGGACCTTGGTTCTCAGAGCTGAAGAAAAGGCACTATGGGAGTCGATGGCTAAGTCTCACCATTGTGTATATTTACAAGGTACAGACATAGGAGAGGCCCAGGTTGTGATTGGGCGTTACCAAGCTTTTGTCAGTGGCGCATGCGCGCGTAGGGTTAAATCCAATAGCGATAGCCTTAAACCTCGAATATACTCAGGAGCGGAAGTGGACATGGAAAGCTGCGGACCCCGTGGACGCGGATCACTTCTGATAATACTACTTCAGTCAGCTTGGCAGACATGTTCCACACATGCGCAGTAGATTGGTTGATGCCCTGGTAGCGCTAGTCGCTGTGCTGTCACAAAAAACAGGAGGCACGCGTACCCCCTCTGATGACGATTTTTTCGGCACACGGACCCTAGCGGACCCTCGCAGACGCGGAAACTATAATCCTTGCCTTAAAGGGCTGCGCCTATACTCATAGAATCTGGAGTTACAGTGCATAACTACCGATCTTCCTTGTGATACAGGTAACGTGACTTGTTGGCCACCACTGCCTCACCTCCACGCCAGGCAAAGCAGACGCAGCGTGAAGGCTCAGGTAACAAGTAACTTCAACAAGATTTGCTAGCGGACATCTCAGTGATTCTGGAGGAGGACAAAGATTATGTTAAGTGCTCTGCATGTATGTTACAACTTGATTGGGCAATCAGTGCAAAGATCTCTCTCAGCATGTAGAAGTAGAGCAGAATTGAATTAAAGCAGAAATGGAAAGTTTGTTAGCAGGTTTGTGATTTGTATTGTGGCATACACCATTTTCTCATCTCTAAATGTGCACATAATGTGGATTCACAACCTGCACCAGTTAAACAGGCCAAAATTGTACATGTCTGTTGTATTTATAGTGCTCTCTGTAATCTGGTGTCTCTACGCAGCCAAAGATTGTGAGTCTGTTAGTGAGGGAGGAAGCTCCACTGTAGACACCACATTACAACCCGAGTGTTTCCATAGTTCCCACAACTTCAACTACCAGATCGCTAGCAGACTGCATGTCTACTTCAGTTGTCACATTCTCCCAGTGTACTATATGAATAATTTAAGCTTATAAACGTAATATTTTTGAATCAGGACTTTAATTATATGGGTGAAATAACTTATGAAAAATAAGGTGTGTTAGATGAAGAAGGTTACAGCTGTTATTTCAATGTGTCAGATAGACAGTTAATCAACATGTAAGTAAAAAAAAGTATCAGATAAGTCTCAAATATTAGGATCAGGGCCAACAAAAACTTGATTGATACCATAGTAGCTAGGTGTTGATTTTACTAGCTTGCTAATAAGCTTTTATATGTTAATGACAATACCAGATGTCTTTACTTGGAAGGATGCAAACCAGTTGGAGGAGTAAAATATTTTCTTTAAATATTTGTACTGTCCCCTCCAAAAGTATGTTTTTTTGTTGTTGTTCACTTAAAACATTTAGGTTTAGGATCAAAAGATGAGTATGAAACAAGAGTTCAGAATTTCTGCTCTCATTTCCTGGTATTCACATCTAGATGTGCTAAACAACTCAGTACATATCACTCTTTGTGTGAACCCACCCATTTTTCAAGTGAGCAAAACTAATGGAACATGTGACTGACCAATGTTTCTTGTTGCCCAGGTGTTGCCTTTTAGGTTGATTGTCCAAATATTAAATAGCTCTGCATGACTAGTCTAAGTTTTCATCCTTGGTTCAAACCTATAAAGACTGCATTTCCTGTTAAACCAACATGAAGACCAGAGAGCTCTCTATGGGAGAAAAGCAAGCCATTGTCAAGCAACTCAGAGAGCAGAAATATAGAGGCCACACCACAAGATGCAAACCACTCATCAGCAGTAAGAATCGGAAGGCCATATCGAAATTTGCAATGAAGTAAAGATGAGAGTAGATGAGACACAAAAGTTCTGGAACCCAATCTTATGGACTGATGAGACCAAGATTAATCTCTAGCAAAGTGATGGAAAGGCCAAAGTGTGGAGAAAGAAAGGAACTGCTTATGATCCGAAGCATACAAGCTCATATGTGAAGCATGGTGGAGGTAATGTCATGGCTTGGGCGTGCATGGCTGCTTCTGGATCAGGCTCATTAATATTTATTGATGAAGTAACTGATGATGGTAGCAGCAGAATGAATTCAGAAGTGGACAGAAACATTTTGTCTGCCAATTTACGGATGGAAGGAACTTTAGGGGAGGAAATTTATCATGCAGCAGCACAATGAGCCAAAGCACACTGCCAACAAGACAAAGGACTTCATCAGGGGAAAAAAGTGGAAGGTTTTAGACTGGCCAAGTCAATCAGCTGACGTTAACCCAACAGAGTGTGCATTTCACCTCCTTAAGAGGAGACTGAAGGGAGAAACACCCCGAAACAAACAAGAACTGAAAGAAGCTGCGGTAAAAGCCTGGAATAGCATCACAAATGAAGAATGCAACAGTTTGGTGATGTCGATGGGTCGCAGGCTTGAGGCAGTTATTGCAAGCAAGGGTTATGGCACCAATTATTAAATGTTATTTACTTTAAGATCATTTGTTCCATTACTTTAGCTCAGCTAAGAATGCTGTGGTCTAATACAAACGGTGATATCTCCTAAGTTGTTTAACACATCTAGATGTGAATACCAGGAAATAAAAGCTGAAATTCTGAACTCTTGTGTCATACTCATCTTTTGATCTCAAACCCAAATGTCTTCAGTGAACAACAAAAACCTTACCGTTCCAATACTTTTGGAGTGGACTGTATTACCTTTAAGTAAAACATACAGTCATGTTTAAATTGTGGTTTTGAAGACAAATCACATTCATTTATGTTTTATATTTCAGTTAGATTGATTTTTGTATTTCTTCAATGGGAAAAATCTTCTTGATGGTCAGCCAACAGCAAATATGCTAGCAGGTAAGCTTATTGCTTCTCATTAGCACATTGGCCACTTTAACCTATGCTAAACTAAATCACCTTTGATCGTCATTCACCATCCCCTACAAAATAAATGTTTACTATAACTATAAAAATATACTATTTATATATTATTTAAAAAGACAGAAGAAAGAAATTTTACTTCCACTTTTCGGATTTTGAATTCAGTGAAAACATTTGTAGAGCAGATCTCATTTCAGTCATGCCACCTCCTCTCTACAGTATGTTGGCCTCACAGGAGCCAGGCTGCAGAATCTGCAGAGTAACAATGACTTTAACTGATTTTCTAAACCAGGGGTAGAACATGGCATAAATCACAGGGTTTAGACACGAGTTCAAACTAAACAGATAAATCACAAAGGTTCCAGAAGAAGTATTGAGCAAACTGTCATCTGCAAGAGACACACAGTAATATGGGCAGAAACATATTAGGAACACAACTACAAGAACACCAAGAGTCCTGGCTGCTTTCAGCTCAGATTTCTTTGTTGTTAGAGTCACTGAACGTTGGAGTGTGACAGCTGTAATGTGAGAGCGCATGGCACGAGCCTGAGACACAGCCACTACAAACACTCTCATATACAGAACTATGATGACAGTAACTGGAACAATAAAGGTCAAAACAAGGTTAACAGCTTCTGTGATACGGTCAACTACAATCACACACTCTCCGTAGCAGGAATAATACCTTTCTGGTTGAGTCAGGTCATCTTTTACAAAGAGACTGCAGTAGAAAACAGAACAGAACCAACACAGACAAACACACAGTTTAACTCTTCTCTCAGTGATTCTGGTGGTATAATGCAGAGGGTCACAAATAGCAACATATCGGTCAACTGATATGAGCACCATGTCTCCTACAGAAACAGAGGGAATGATGTACGCTACATACTTAAATAGAGAACACATGAGGTCACCAAGAAACCAGCATGATGTTTTTCTAAGGATTTCTACTGGCATCAGCAGGAGGCCCATGAGAAAGTCTGAGACAGCCAGAGAGAGGAGGAGGATGTTGGTGGGTGTGTGGAGCTGCCTGGAGGGAAAGAGGAAAGTATCATCACACATAGCATCAGACAATAGTGGAAATGGAAAAAGTAGTATCACATTTCTCATATTTCTAAAACTTATTAAGTGAAGGTTCTGCTGAGAAATTGATCTCTGCCTGAAGTGGGAGACTGAGATGATGACAAGCAGGTTAAGAGCCACAGTGAGCAGAGAGATGGAGGACAGAAGAGTGTTCAGAAATACAGCTTCGGACCGAGGAAGTGTCGGCTTCCTGCAGGAGGTGTTGAGTTGTGGAAAGCAGAGCTCTGCTCCGTCATCAACCTCCATCAGACAGTGAGAGGAGGAAAGGAGGAGCTGCAGCTCTGGCAGCTTCTGACCAGAACGTTTTATCATACAGTTGATTTATCTCTTTCTGACACTGAGTTTGCCCCTCATCTCCTCTAACTCTCTGTCTCTATTGGACACTGATATCCCTCCTCTCTTTTCCTTCATATGACACCATCATGGTTTGTGGTTAAAATATTACTGCTCAGGGCGTTGCAGAAAATGCATTGGTTGAACTTGAATGAGAAATTTGCATGACGCCAACACCTTTTACTCACAGGAGGAGCACAGAGTTAACTGCTTTTATTAAATTAGCTTTTTACTTTAGTTTTTGGGATTACAACATAATTGATTTATCTTCAGTTCCACTGTTGTTGTTAGCGTTGGTTGGCACCAAGCGGCAAACTTCCGGTCTCCCGCCTGATGCCAATACGGAAGCATCTGAAACTGCAGAAGGGAGTCAATCTGCATAAAATGCCCAACTTTACAGCAGAATAAAACATGTTTACAGCCTGGTTCAAAAAATGGTTTTAGTGCATATCGCAAATTTTGCCCTTCGTGACAACTGTGAGAGGGGTGAATGTTTTTATAACTCACCTGTTTAAATTATATTAAGCCTTAAAGTTCTGCATTATTAGGGGCGTGGCCGCTTTGATTGACAGGCACCTTTAGCCGCTGCCACTGCTAACACTCGGTCCGCCGTCCGAGCTCTGAGGCTCAGCCTGTCGGAGCCTTTTGGACATTTCTACATGCAGATACTGGATGAATAATGGCAGGCTGTGCAGTTCATTGGAGAGAGAACCTCCAGGAAATCCGTGTTCTTCTTGGTGAGTGAAATTCCTATATTTTATTTATGTGTTAACATTTAACAGGTATCGCTGTCGGCATATAGCTTGTTAGCTTAGCTCGTTATGCTAATTAGCCAGATACGAGCAGACCAAAGCTGCTAAGTTAGTGTAAGTAAGTAAGTTGGTGTGTTCTAACCGCAGCTTTTAATGAGTCAAAGACAAGTCAGCAAGAAGAGAGAAGCCAAAATGTAACTATTATTAGATTAACCTTAGTGTTAGACATTAGGGTGATGCTTTGAAGAAAAGGCATCTGTGTGACATTAAGTAAAGGCTCAGCTCTCAGTTAGCTGACGTTATGTTAACGGTAACTTTTACTAACGGGCGATGTGAGATTTAACTACGTCCTGTAACGGAATCACTGTTCAGTTAGATACTAGTCAGATACTATTATAAGTGGCTGCACCTGATCCCGATGGACACGAAGGGATTAAAGGCAGAGAGCCGAGGGGGGAGCTGCTGCGGAGTTCTGCCTAAAACTGTCACGCTGAGGAGCACCGATGCCACTATTTGAGCTAGCTGTCCCTCCCAAGAAGAGCCGCGCACCTCCAAGTGTAACGTTACTGTTTAAAAACTTTAACGTTATACTATTCTTTGTGTCGAAGTACATATTAAAGGCAATTTAGAGTCATCAATAAGTTATTACATATCCTTGAGATTCAGCAAACAATCTGAGGTGATAACTGCATTTGATCAGCGACGTTTCTGATAAGAAGCTTAAGAGGTGGATGCATAATTCGGCAGAACAGCAGTTGTAGGCTACCTGCAGAGATTTGCATCCACCTTTTTTTGTCAGCATATAATGCGCATTATGCCTGCAGACAGGTAGCTGGGCTGTAACTAGGGCGATGGTTTAGTAAAGGCGAGAAATTAGGTATGTGAGAGCCGCTTCTGAGTTTGCTTAGTGGATTACAATTTGCCAAAAAAAGTAGTACAGTTCAGTAAGAAATATGAAATAAGATCCTTATAATAAATGTTCAATAAGATCTGACTTGAGTAGTTATTATTGCACAGTGTCCAGCAGAAAACCGTATATTGCACATATTAGGAATTATTATATTTGCACATAGCCATTAATTATTATATTTGCACATAGCCACCCCTAATTACTGCCATATGCCAGAGAGGTTTTCATGCTGAGCGATCTCAGAGTTCAGTAGCTTTATGGCTCTTTGGAAGAAGCTGCTTAACCATTGTTGTCTTTACAGGTGCCAGAGGAGCTGATTGCAGAAGCCTCCAGATGTGATTAGCTGTGTCCAGCTCTTCAGGAGAGAACAGCTCCAGCTTCCAGCTCTTCAGCTCCTGCTTTTCTTTTTACTCACAACACCTGAACACTACTGACGTGAAATTATGACACTGGGTTCTTATCAATACATCTCAACACATTTCAAGTCATACAAAACTACTTTTACATTTGTAACCTTTTAATATTTATAATAGTATTATAATAGTTTTCATGAATGCAAGACAAGAGTTTAATTCGTTAAACTTTTGCTTTAGTATCAGGAATACTTTGTTATAAAGTGTATCAAACTAATTATACATAATAAAATAATTCTTCATTCATCAGTTTCAAATTTTAATTTTAAATAGTCTGATCTAAACTTAACAATATTATAGTTAACAGCTGTAAATGAAAATATTAAGATGTTATTTATAGGCTAATATGAAAGGTTGATATTAAACTGTTTTATTTTGACATTTCTTTAAGAGACAAATGTGACATTGACTGAGAAGTTACTTTGTTGTGAAAAAGAATTATCTGCACACTGAATAGTTTTGAAGCCCTGTAGGAGGTGTCATTTATTGCGACCTCTGAGAAGCTCTTGTGTGGTTTACATTGTATAGACTCACCTATTTAATACATGCGCATTCGGTCAGCTCTGAGACCTCAGAGTTTGCAACGTCACAATAAAAACCACCTAGTGGGATTCATAATTACTCTGTACTCAGATCATTCTTTGTTTCTGCACTTACCCACAGGAGGTTTGGATGTGCCCACATTATTCTGTGTTTAAACTAGACTTATATCAGAGCAGCAAACAAGGCACTCTTCAGAAACTTCAGGCTCTGTCATACAGCATATGGGTACTGGGTGTATGGCTCCTTATTTATCTTAAAGTATAAGGTAGAAAGTAAAAATACTCCTACACACACAGAAATACACTACATAATTACTTTTCAATATTTCATGTGAAACACGTTGGGAGTATTTTCACTTTTCAACTTATCCTAGACTGATGTTCTTTAGCAAGAGTTCAGCTGTAATGTTTGATGTTTTATCTGTGGTATACGATTAGCTTTTCAGTAAGTAGTAAAGACAGGAAATGCTAATATATATAGAATTTATTACAATATGAACCATAAACCATATCTTTTTTTAAATGGACCTATAACACAAATATGGACAATATTTAAAACTCAACGTAAACAGAAAGAGAGAACGCCTTTCCACGTCAGTCCATGCCAACAGATACAGACTTCCACGACAATAACAAGGCTTCCAGGTCTCTGCAGCTCTCTGGCACCAGGTGGGACATCTGATCCACAGTGTGACTCTAGGAGGCAAATGTGTAATAAATGCTTCAGGTGATGAAAAATATAAACTAAACAATACAGATGAGTCTTTAATAAATAGAATATTGTGGTGAAGTTAATTTTCTAACATAATTCTATTCAAAAAGTGATTCTCTGATATATTCTAGATTCATTACAAAAAGTGAAGCATTTCAAACCCTTTTTTTGTTTTCATCGTCATGATTATGGTTTACAGCTCATGGAAATAAAAACTCCAGTATCTCAAAATGTATAAACATTTTAGAATAAATACATTTCTGTATTGTAAATTATACAGAAATGTCAACTGGAGAAGAGCTCTCTAATCAGCTAATTAACCCAGAACTTTTCCTCAGTATTCAAATTTTTTGAGATGCTCTTCTAAAAGATGTCTCAGTGTTTTAATGTTGACAGCACTATTATGTCACATAAGTGGAAGAAATGGAACAATGGAGACAGTCTTTAAATGTTTTCGTGTTGTCCTCTTCAGACAGACAATTTTATATCAGCTGTCAAATGTCCTGTAGCCAAGTTGTTCTAGTAACGTTACTTACAGTTAAAGCTGGCGTGGAGGCATCAGATCCTCAACAAGAATCTTGTGACAATTATAAAAAGTACCTTTCTCTCTTGTAGCAGACCTAAAAATTTTTAGTTATGCATTTTAATAAATTTATGAGAATTGATACCCAATTATGAATTAATATTCATAAAATCAAAATTTCCTCGTTAAGGGCACCACCGGAGTTGTTATAATCCTAGAGTCTCCGGACCTCTAGGTAGTTTTGAATAATTATACAATTATTACTAGTGATCAGTTAGTTAATAATCGCTCAATTATCTTAAATCAGTCAGTCAGTCTCATATCTAAAGGGTCAATTCTCTTGGCAGGAACTAGAAATAGGCAACACACACAGCTCTTGATTATATTACAGTGAATTTATTCTCTAACTAAGGTGATAAAAAGATGGTTGGATACAGGGAACATAAACATTTACTGAACAATGAGCCTGGAGGTTCGGTTGTGGGAAGCATTTTACTCATACGGCATAGAAGAGCTAATGAAAGTAAACTAATGCTATAGTTTAGGAGTTAAATGGACATCTGATCACAGAACGTGTGTTGAGTCTTACTGCTTGTCGACAGCCTGCTTTTGGCCTGTTGCACGGGTCCCACGCTAGCTGCCCGATCCTGGCTTTTTGCTAGGGATTCTCCGGGGTTCTCCGTGTCTGATTGAAAACGCCTCCTCCGTCTGGCAATTCGGCTGTTTTCAGGTTTCCTTCGTTGTAGCTGGCGAGACCACGTGGCTTGGTCTGACCTCGGTGAAGTTGGCTCGACGAAAAAGGCTTAAAATGGAACTTGGTCGTTCTGAATTAGTCCAGTGTAACTTAACGGACTGATAACTTTAACAAACAAAAGAAATAAAGAAAATAAAACAAACTGAAGGGCAGATCGATGTCTCGGCACTTCACGTGTGTAGCTTCAGGCGAACAAAATGCCTGTCCCTCTGGCCGACTGAGGGCGTTGCCTGGCGCGGCACGCCGACGCGTGCCGAAGCGTCCAGAAAGCAGAGCAGAGCAGGGCAGAAGAGAGCCAACAGCGAAGAGAAGAGAGCGAAGCGAGGTCGCGTGTCGTTCCCCAGGGGGCGTCTCAGGTTTCCCAAGGGACTGCCTTTCTAAACTTAATGTTTAAAGAAATCTATTTGCACGTATTATAATCAAATATTTTCCACAATCGAACTTCAATGGTTGAACGGTTGTACTGTTCTAAGCATTTGGTAACAGGAAACAGTTGTCACATTATTGGTCAGGATATTTATTCATTTAATGGCATTTCCGACGAGGGCATGTAATACTTATTTCGTCCACTTGGGGGAGCTCAGGTTACATGAGGAAAGCTTGGATTAAATCAAAGATCGTCTCTCCTTAGGAACTGGGGAATTTGTTGATTCATCCTTAAATTCAAGCTGGCGGTTAAGAGTATAGTAAAACATTCCTTTGTCATCATTTCTAAAGGAGGTTTGTAGGAAAGTATTATGAACAAGCATTGATTACATCAGATGAAGGAGTGTCTTGCTGAAAATAAAAACACTGCACAAGTAACTTCTTTTCAGCACTAATATCAACAACAGATAGCAACAACAGTTAACATAACTACTCAAATAGAGGCAAACGTAATCAGGTAACTAAAGATTTAATTAAACTTAATTAAATGCTTTGAGTCTTTGGAGAATGCAGTCCTTTGTCATCCAAAGTTTGGCGTCTGGACCATGTCACACTTGGGTGAGACAGGGGTTTTCCTTTTTGATGTGGTAATAAAACAAAGAATAAGGTCAGTTGCCACGGAAACGTGTGTGGGGGGGCCAGTTTTGATAGGCTGTTTAGGGAAATGCCAATGGCTGGTTTGTGTCCCTTTGTCAGTTCAACAGTCAGGCCCCGCGTTATCAGCTTCGGAATCAAAAAGGTGCCAGTTTTAAGGTCAGGCTAGCACTTAGAGAAAGCAACTTTGACCCCTCCCCTTCTTCTCTGGGGAGGAGAAAGGAATTTAGGGTAGCTCCAAACTTATTCAATGTAAAATGTACAAATCCACACCGTTGTTCACTACACTCTCAAGTGTCCTATTCCAGACAGTAATTCCCCACAGCCCTGCCGACAGCAGCAACGTCACTCAGTATAGCGGTGTGGGGAATTAATTAACGTGATAACAGCCATGGCTAACTTTTTACAAGTTATACAGCTTCCATCATGTAACTAAGGACTCTACCGCTAGCTTATTACGTATATTACAAGTAACATACTGAGGTGACCTCCAAATAAACGACTTGTAACTACCATTATGTAAAAGGGTTAATTGATTTGCTTCAAATTGTTCATCTGAGCCGTAAGTAAACGTTAATGTAATTAATAACTGATTCATAGTTAACTGTTAACGTTGGTCTCAACAAAATCTAACATTAGTGTTGAAAAATAACGTTACCCCATTTATATATTAAAATGCATTTAAAACCTTGTGAAGTTTAATGTCTATAACAGATATGCGAGTTATTTTAATATTTTACGGTGTCTTACCTTGATGAGCTGACGACCATAAACTGATAACAAAATGGTCACAGGTTTCAACCTCCACCGTACAGCACCGGGGGTTTAGAAGCTACCTCTGCTAACGCAGAGTAGCATATAGCATTAGCTCCTTAGCATGAGCTAACTCGGTCATGTCGAGCTAGGCGGGAGTGGTTTCAGCAACACGTCACCTCAGCTCCACCCACGACCTACCTCTTTGCCCATTTATGGTTATCCGGGAGTGATGCGCGGTGACGCAGTGCCAAGATGGCAACGGCCAGCTCCGCCCTTCGGGCTTCAAAACAGCTCTTCAGAAACTAACGGGTGACGTCACCGATACTACGTCCATTTTTATATACAGTCTATGGTTGGCACCCAGAATTCTGTTGAACGACTACTTCATATTTATATATAAACCGGACAAAACTGGACATTGCTTGGAGAAAATAAAGCGAGGTAGTTGAACTACCTGGTGAGTTAAAAAAATATGTGTCTTTATCTGTATTCCAGCTATCGTTGTACTGTGAACAACTTAGCGTAGCATAGCCCTGATTGATCCGAACTCCATTCAAAAAACACACATTTTAAAAGTTGTCCGGCTGACTTCCTGACAGACCTGACAAAGCATGAATTCATTGGTTTAACAATTCGGCATCATATTGTAGTTATTTTGGCACCAGTTTGATCTGTTTATTGCAAATAAATCACAGCAAAATGTTTACTTTGGGTTCAAACAAATGTAGTAATCGAAGGTATTGTTTATTCGTGTTATGATGTTGTGTGTGAACACTTGTCAGTTTTCTAGCGATAAAACCCCTGCGAGGAGAGCGTTGCGAAGATTAAATTCACGTTGGATGTGAACATGCCATTACGTGGGGATTGTGTTATCCTGGAAGATCAGAATTGAAATTCCACATCATCTAGTCACTTGCGCACTTGTGCAAATTGCTTCGACACATTTATGCAAATGATTATGTACAATTGTCTGCTGTTTCCTACATTATCAATTACCTACTGTCACGTTGATCACAAAGTATTACACTGGTTCTATGCTGAATAGTCTTACCCCCCAAAACATCTAGACTAGGCATAAGTACACTGTCTAAGTCACATGCATTTTTTCTGCATGTCTGTAAGGCTTTTTTTCTACAATAAATTGATGAAAATATATATTGTAATGTGAAGAACAATCTGTGGCCCAATAGACAGGAACATCAACCTGAGGGGGTGTGTTCCATGTTTCCAATCCCTCATAATGTATAACTCTTTACTGTTGAAATTGTACTATGCCATACCGAAAAATAGCAGCCTTGTGCATTTTCAATCATTGGCATCCAAACCTTAGCCAGAGTTTACAAATACAAATAGTTTTGCAAATGTTAAAGACCAATAATGTACCAAAGCGACTGAGAAAAACTGTAAGAATAACGTATTTTCACTTTATTGACTGTACTATAGTATATGTAACAAGAATTAATCAGAAATGCAGAAATTTGCGTCAATATCCTATATTCAGTGTTGCAATAGTTTTTCTCAGTTGTTTACACAATAAAACTGGTACCTAAGACACAATGAACACAACCTGTAATTGATGTACCAACCCCTTGAAAAAATATAAGCACATTTCCTGCTTTGCACTCAGCTTGCAGTTTTACTGTAAAAACATTCAAAACACCACACACAGTTCTTTATGCACATAGACGAAAACATAAAATGGTACGTAAATGTTCCACTATGACTTTCTATATACTGTGTATCTGTCGAGTTACTACAAAAAAGTCAGGATATTTGCAGTCATTCTGTTTTGAAAGTGTCTTTTTGGACACAGTGTGTTAGCATCTGAAATATGTGCTCTAGATGTACAGGGTTTTGCAGATGGTGAAGTAGTAATGAGAAAGGAGTTTATGGATTATGGAATGCATTTTTTGTGAAAGCAATGAAAAATTCAGTTTGTCCCACATACATTTCTGTTTAGTTTTTACAATCTGACTTGAGTTGACCAACACAGGTTAGCAATTGAAAGTACTGTAATATGTTTGTCATTTCACAGCTTACTAGAGGAAAATGGATGAACTGAACAGAGAAACAGTGCATGGTGCTTATGATATAGTTGATGTTATTCCTTCCTATAGATAAAGAGCATTTCTATGATCTGATTATTCAGATTTGTGAATCTTTGAACGGCCAGTTATTGAGAATTTGTAATTGATTCATTTGAGTTTACAGATGTGTATATAAATAACAGTTTATATACAAAATGAAATGTGTCCATAGAACAAAGTATTGATAATTGTCACGTGTATTTAAAATTCACAGTTATTGCTGTTCTATTTTCTTCTCTTACATGCTCGACCCACCTCTCCTGTCACATTTGTAGGATATAGAGATATGTTATAGGAAGTATAGTCCCATTGTTTTCCGTTTCTACCAACTAGTAATACTGTTTTATACAGCATTTAAAGACAGAGAAAGAAATTTTACTTTCATTGCTGGATTTTGAATTCAGTGAAAGTGCTGTAGAACAGATCTCATTTCAGTCACACCACCTCCTCTCTACAGTATGTTGGCCTCACAGGAGCCAGGCTGCAGAATCTGAAGAGTAACAATGAGTGTAACTGATTTTCTAAACCAGGGGTAGAACATGGCATAAATCACAGGGTTTAGACACGAGTTAAAATAAAACAAAAACAGCACAAAGGATGCAGATGAAGTATTGGGCAAGCTCTCCCCTGCAAGAGACACACAGTAATATGGGCAGAAACATATTAGGAACACAACTACAAGAACACCAAGAGTCCTGGCTGCTTTCAGCTCAGATTTCTTTGTTGTTAGAGTCACTGAAAGCTGGAGAGTGACAGCTGTAATGTGAGAGCGCATGGCACGAGCCTGAGACACACAGCCACTACAAACACTCTCATATACAGAACGATGATGAGAGAAACTGGAACAATAAAGGTCAAAGCAAGGTTAATAGTATCTGTGATATGGTCAACTACAATCACACACTCTCCGTAGCAGGAATTATACCTCCCTGGTTGAGTCAGGTCATCTTTTACAAAGAGACTGCTGTAGAAAACAGAACAGAACCAACACAGACAAACACAGAGTTTAGCTCTTCTCTCAGTGATTCTGGTGGTATAATGCAGAGGGTCACAAATAGCAACATATCGGTCAACTGATATGAGCACTATGTCTCCTATTGAGGCGGAGGGAATAATGTACGATACATACATAAACAGAGAACACATGAGGTCACCAAGAAACCAGCAGGCTATTTTGCGGAGGATTTCTACCGGCATCAGCAGGAGGCCCAACGAGAAAGTCTGAGACAGCCAGAGAGAGGAGGAGAATGTTGGTGGGTGTGTGGAGCTGCCTGGAGGGAAAGAGAAAAGTATCATTACATATAGTATGGGACAATAGTGGAAATGGAAAAAGTAGTATCACATTTCTCATATTTCTAAAACTTATTAAGTGAAGGTTCTGCTGAGAAATTGATCTCTGCCTGAAGTGGGAGACTGAGATGATGACAAGCAGGTTGAGAGCCACAGTGAGCAGAGAGATGGAGGACAGAAGAGTGTGCAGAAATACATCTTCGGACCGAGGAAGTGTCGGCTTCCTGCAGGAGGTGTTGAGGAGTTGTGGAAAGCAGAGCTCTGCTCCATCATCAACCTCCATCAGACAGTGAGAGGAGGAAAAGAGGAGCTGCAGCTCTGGCAGCTTCTGACCAGAACTTTATCATACAGTTGATTTATCTCTTTCTGACACTGAGTTTGTCCCTCCTCTCCTCTCTCTCTCTCAGTCTCTGTTGGACACTGATGCTCCTCCCCTCTTGTTCTTGTTCATATCATACCATTCAGCAGCGTAGTTAGCCCTATAGCCCCGGATGTTTTTTGAAAAGCCCCGGATCTCAGAAGGGTTTTTAAAAATCAAACAACAAAAGGCGGAAAATTGAACTTTACTTGCTTAACTAACGTAACGTGCACGGGAGCGAGGGAGAGAGAGATTATTGTTATAATTCATTCTCCTGCAAATTAGCGAGAATAAGATGATCCAGCTGTAGCTCTGTCTGTCCTGCTCCACCTGAAGCTGTGAGCTGCACTTTAGCAGAGGCACTGAAAATAACTTGTGTAGATTTGTGGTGAGGTTAATCACCTGATAGGCAGAGGAGGCATTATACATATTTCATTTCAAAATCTATGTCTTGTCCCCCCCTCTTTTCCTAATGTAAGCCTTCCTGGCTCCGGTGATTTCGGAGCTGGTTCATATAGGAGGTGGTTTACTAAGTGACCAGTCAATCACTCACACGCTCCACATCAGTCGCAGAAAAAATGTATAGAAATGTTGAGGGAGAATAAAAAAGTTGCTCGAAGCCGGTGCAGCTTCTTCTTTTGTGTTGCTGTTACTTCTAGCTGAAGGCAGCAGTGACGATGTCTGCAGCAGGGGTGGGTACATCTAATGTAGGACTACTCTTAATTTCGCTACATTTTCCATTCGTACCTTTTATAACTTAACCAGTCTGTAATCTGCATTTGCTTCATTAACAGAAATGAGTTCATCCAGGCTGTGCGCGCAGTTACGCAGTAAATCGCTGGTTGGGCACTTGTCACAGTCACAGAGCTGGGCGGATGCAAACATTTAGAAAATCAGGCAAATATCTTTTCAGTTTAAGGCTTTACTGTTCTACTAATACAACTGAAATCTAGTGAGCGCACACCATGGCACTGGTGGCCTGTTGGAAAGCAGCCTGCGTCGCTCTTTCACGAGCCGGCAAGTGAAATACTTTCACTTTCCATAAACGGCGCATTAGAAGTGTCTTTAGTCTCTGCAGAGCAAATGTAGACTTCACACTGTAACATCTATGTCAGACGATCACTGCATTGATTCAGATATATTAAAAGTGTCCTGTTGTTGATCAGAGCATCGCTTTGGACATTGGTTTCTTTTTTTTAATACACATTGGTTACTATTTGTTTTATAGTGATGTCAAACAGGGAGTCCATAAACAGAATGTCACCGGTGAAACTAATCTTTCCCTCAGCAGCTACCAGCTGTTATTTTATTTTTCAGATGCAGAGAGAGAGAAAGAGAGAGAGGGAGATTATGTGTGACGCACAGCTTCCTCTGTATGCAGGTTTACCTGCTTCAACAAGGAGCTGCTCTCGTTTAACTGCCACAATAATTCCTTGCACTGTGAACATTATTTAGATGCTTCAGGAATAATGAGTGTATTGGCAGCCTGTGCTACTGCAAAACAAGTGGTTAGGTTGGCTACATCTCCCTAATAAAAGGCACAGGTAACAAAAGTTGGCTGGGCAGCAAAAGTGATATTTTAAAGTGATCTTATAAACACCTTCATGGAGATTTAAAAAGGAAATAATTGTAGAAATAGCTAAATTACAGATAATCAGCTTCTTCACTGCATTTGAAGGAATATTTTAATGGGCTACTTAAAAAAACAAACTCATCAAGTTGCCTAGTCTATTGCAATAGACAGTCCATTTTTACTCTGATAGCCTATCTTGACCTTTCCTCATGTGGACACATAGGGGCTGTGATCCTGCACAACAAAACATCCCCACACTACCATGGAGAGTAGGTTGGAGAATCCGTGGTATGGATCCCTTCCACACGGTGCGGCACGCAGGTGGACCGCGGATTAATTGCAAAGTTTATGATTTATGCTGTTTAACCTCTCAAAATATCCTTTATTCTGGAATTGTCAGAGAACCCAGTTAGATTCAGAATGAGCAGAAAACCTGCTGAAACACAGTCCAAAAAAGTCCAGGAGTTTATAACTGAATTAAAATCTACAGGAGAAACATATCTGAAAGCAACCCAGAATGCCTGAGAGCTGCTCTGTATTATAGTTTATAACTTCCCTTGCCATCCATCCCCAAATGTTCTCAATGGGATTTAGATCAGGAGAACACGCAGGATGGTCCAAAAGAGCAACTTTATTCTCCTGGAAGAAGTCCTTCGTCAGGCGGACGTTGTGAATTGCAGCGTTGTCCTGTTGAAAGACCCAGTCATTACCACACAGACGGGGGCCCTCAGTCAAGAGGGATGCCCGCTGCAACATGTCCACATAGCCAGTCGCTATTTGACACCCCTGGACAACCTGAAGCTCCATTTTCCCATTGAAGGAAAAAGCACCCCAAATCATGATGGAGCCTCCTCCACTGTGCCGCGAAGAAAACATCTCCGGTGGGATCTCCTTGTCATGCCAGTAACGCTGGAAGCCATCAGGACCGTCCAGGTAAAAATTTTTCTCGTCAGAGAATAAAACTTTCTTCCACCTTTAAATGTCCCATGTTTGGTGCTCCCTTGCAAATTCCAAACAGGCAAGTTTGTGGCGTGGGAGGAGACGCGGCCTTTGAAGACGTTTTTTGTTCTTGAAGCCCTTCTCTCGCAGATGATGTCTTATGGTTATTGAGCTACAGTCAGCATCAGTAAGTGCCTTAATTTGGGTCGAGGATCGACCTGTGTCTTCACAGACAACACGTTGGATCCTGCGGCTCAGTGCAGGTGAAATTTTTTTGGGTCTACCACTTAACTTTTTTATCCCATAACTCAGGATCTTTTAAGAAATGTAAAATTACTGTCTTACTGCGTCCAACCTTGGCAGCGATGGCGCGTTGCGAGAGGCCTTGCTTGTGCAGCTCAACAATCCTGCCACGTTCAATGAGAGAAAGCCTTTTTGCCTTTGCCATCAGGAGATCATGACAGTGTGACTGCCTGAAGATCAATGACACGAAAGCCATATTTTTGTGCAGATTTGACCTTTTTATGCCTATGGTCTTAAACTTTTGATCAGCTGATGAACAGCCTGTTTGAGTTTAAATGCAGTTTTCAATAAATTGCCTACTCTCTATTTTTTTGTCTCTTGCTCCTGTTTCTTCTTTTGGCATTTTGAAGCAGTACTTACAACCCGGTTATGATCCACCAGCGCGAAATGCGAGTTTCCCCCAGTCTTAAGATTTTGTTCAAGAGTGTATTATTATTATTAGACACATGACATTACAATTTAGCAACATCAAAATGAGACAGTTAATAGTGTTGTTTTGAGTTTTGTTGTGCCGTATAAGTAGAGGATGTTTACTGTTGCTTTACTGCTTTACAGACATAATTTTGGGGTGGGGTGGAGGTCAATTATTATGTGAAGATATTAAGTTTTATGGGCTGGGCTAAGCCCCCAATGTTTCAAGATCCTAAAAACACCCCTGCATACCATCATCATCTTCATGACTTTCTCTCCACTCCAATTTCAATTGATGAAATTGTATCTGTCGTTATGGAGAATTGAACAAACAAATAAATTACAACCACAGACTGTATACAAGCATATAATTATATCATCAAAAAGTTGATTTATTTCAGTAATTCCATTCAAAAAGTGAAACTTGTATAATGAATACATTCATTCCACACAGACTGATATATTTCAAGTGTTCATTCCTTTTAATTTTGATGATTATAACTGACAACTAATGAAAACCCCAAAATCAGAATCTCAGAAAATTAGAATATTGTGAAAAGGTTCAATATTGAAGACACCTGGTGCCACACTCTAATCAGCTAATTAAGTCAAAACACCTGCAAAGGCCTTTAAATGGTCTCTCAGTCTAGTTCTGTAGGCTACACAATCATGGGGAAG
The DNA here is from genome assembly GCF_014851395.1 of Micropterus salmoides. Lineage (NCBI taxonomy): Eukaryota > Metazoa > Chordata > Actinopteri > Centrarchiformes > Centrarchidae > Micropterus > Micropterus salmoides. The sequence goes on from NW_024040596.1 coordinate 28,872,666, forward strand.
ACTGCTGACTTGACAGCTGTCCAAAAGACGACCATTGACACCTTGCACAAGGAAGGCAAGACACAAAAGGTAATTGCTAAAGAGGCTGGCTGTTCACAGAGCTCTGTGTCCAAGCACATTAATAGAGAGGCGAAGGAAAGGAAAAGATGTGGTAGAAAAAAAGTGTACAAGCAATAGGAATAACCGCACGATGGAGAGGATTGTGAAACAAAACCCATTCAAAAATGTGGGGGGAGATTCACAAAGAGTGGACTGCAGCTGGAGTCAAGAACCACCACGCACAGACGTATGCAAGACATGGGTTTCAGCTGTCGCATTCTTTGTGTCAAGCCACTCTTGAACAAGACCCAGCCTCAGAAGCGTCTCGCCTGGGCTAAAGACAAAGGACTGGACTGCTGCTGAGTGGTCCAAAGTTATGTTCTCTGATGAAAGTAAATTTTTGCATTTCCTTTGGAAATCAAGGTCTCAGAGTCTGGAGGAAGAGAGGAGAGGCACAGAATCCACGTTGCTTGAAGTTTCCACAGTCAGTGATGGTTTGGGGTGCCATGTCATCTGCTGGTGTTGGTCCACTGTGTCTTCTGAGGTCCAAGGTCAACGCAGCCGTCTATCAGGAAGTTTTAGAGCACTTCATGCTTCCTGCTGCTGACCAACTTTATGGAGATGCAGATTTCATTTTCCAACAGGACTTGGCACCTGCACACATTGCCAAAGCTACCAGTACCTGGTTTAAGGACCATGGTATCCCTGTTCTTAATTGGCCAGCAAACTCGCCTGACCTTAACCCTATAGAAAATCTATGGGGTATTGTGAAGAGGAAGATGTGATACGCCAGACCCAACAATGCAGAAGAGCTGAAGTGTTGTGGTGGCAGCCCGGCTGACGGTGAGTGTCCTGGTTTTTTCTCCTTATCAGTTTTTCTGCTTTTTTCCTTGGTTTTCTGTTCCCTGCCTGCCTCCCTGTGTTTTCTCCCCTGTGTTCTCCTCCTCTCTCCCTCCGCTCCTGAGCCCAGCCAACCACCTGCACCTCATCAGCCACCTCGTCAGCCTGGCACACCTGCCAATAATCACCTCATGACTGCCTGTATTTCAACACCGGTTCTCCACACCATCCTGGCTTGATCGTCGTTGCTCCATACCCGGTGCCACCCCCACGTTCAGGCTTTCATGTTTCTTGTTTTTTCACATTTACCCCGTGCCTTGTCGCTGTCTTCCCTAACCTTGTCTCTGTCTGTTTCCCTCCCAGGTACACTCACCCTCGTCCTCCGTTTGGCTGGGCTCATCCACTGGCCCCTTCCTCGGCCCCTGTGTTCCCTGGCTCCCTGGCCCCCTGTCTCCTTGGTTCCCCGTGCCTGTGCTTCCCCGACGTCCTCCCCTCCAGTCCCTCTCACCCTTTTTCCCTCAAATAAACCTCCTTCCCTCAGAGTGCTGCATTTGGGTCCTCTCTGTCCACACACCACGCAATCCCATAACATGAAGGCCACTATCAGAGCAACCTGGGCTCTCATAACACCTGAGCAGTGCCACAGACTGATCGACTCCATGCCACGCCGCATTGCTGCAGTAATTCAGGCAAAAGGAGCCCCAACTAAGTATTGAGTGCTGTACATGCTCATACTTCATGTTCATACTTTTTCAGTTGGCCAACATTTCTAAAAATCATTTTTTTGGATTGGTCTTAAGTAATATTCAAATTTTTGGAGATACTGAATTGGGGATTTTCATTAGTTGTCAGTTTTAATAATCACAATTAAATGAAATAAACATTTGAATTATATCAGTGTGTAATGAATGAATATAATATCCAAGTTTCACTTTTTGAATGGAATTACTGAAATAAATCAACTTTGATATTCTAATTATATGACCAGCACCTGTACTAATGAGAATGTTACAGGTCCAGTGTAATAAATCTAGGAATGCTGCTCTTCTGTTGCATTCATGTAAACTGGCAATGCAGTATAAACAACGGAGTCTCACTTATAAATGAGCTTTTGGTACGTCACAACTCCATTTACAGCTAAAGCCAAATGCTCTATGTAATTTATTTCCCCTCTTCACTTGATAAAAATTATACAATTGTTTTGCACTTTTTGTAGCCATTGCTACAAGATGAACCAGCTTGTTAGCTCTGCTAGGATGATATTAATTGGCTAACTTGAGCAGCAAGAGACATGTATGGAACTGTAAATAGATATCTTTTATTGTGCAATAGTATTTCCTTTATGGTGCAGAATGTGCAGCGTAAATATGTAAATGCCAGTGTTTGTAGCATAAGGACAACAATAAGTGAGTGTTTGTGTAAAGCAGGACTCTTAATCTTATTTTACATGGGTCAGAGCTAATGCTGCAAAAGCATAATAAGCATTGCTGACCATTGTTTAACACAGTTAACCCCTCTGTAAATATGTGTTGCAGCAGTTTGGACCCAATACTACAGTCTAACTGCCTAGAAATGAAATACATAGTATTATATAACAAGATAGATTCAAGAGTAACTACCGTGGGTGGGTCATGAAATGTTGTTCTGTCATTTTGGAATCACCTTGACATTAGTTCTGTGATCACCACACACACTGTTAAATACATGCTTCTCCTAATTCAAGACTAAATGTATCTGCAGGTAAACATGACTGACCCAATGAAACACAACAGTATAATGTTCAAATAACAGTGACTGCCATGTTTTACAGATCATCTGAGTGACATGGTGAAGCTCGTGTTTCATGAGATGTTCCTGGACCTCCCACACTCAGGAGGACTCAGGAGGACTCAGGAGGACGATATTACTGGGCAGACGTCATGCTTCCGTCAAGCACCTGAAGTGAAGACAACACAGTGACCAGCAGCAGTAGAAAGTTTTTGTATCCACAGGAAGACGCCTCAGGATGACCACTGTGACCTGAGAGCTCCGTTACCAGCCATCACATCTTCAGAGTACAAGAAACCCTCGATTTGTGTTTCCATTTCATTGGCTATGAATAAAGTGATATTTTTATAGGGTTTTGGTCTTTTTCAATTTAGTATTAAGGGAGCTGGGGTTTTAGACACATAATTCTTCACAAACCTTTTCTGGATAACATTTAAATTCATGCATATAGAAGGCTTGAAAAACCTGGTCCATCTCACATCTTTACCATGAAAATGTAAGTTTTAAATAGTGACTCATTAAGCCAGACATCTCTCTCATTTCACAAACTTTATTATGGTGTTGACAGATCACAATATAAATATGATATTTTTTGTAACAGCTTGATAATGTATTTAAAACATGGCAATGATTGTCTGATGGTTCAGTAGCTGCAGATACTTTGATTACTGAGCTACTTTTCAAGTAAATAGTACACAGTAGCACATTACTTTGTAAGATCAGTAATTCAGTTATGTCAGTTCCATGCATGTTTCTGCCTCATGGTAAGTGTAACTGGTGTAAAGTAACAAATGTGTACATGGAGGAACAGATATTGGGTTGTTACAGTAATCACTACTCTATCACTTTGTTAACTTGGCTCGTTTATGGGGTATCTTTTTACTGTGAATATCACATCTATTAATTTCATATTGGACATCCTACCCTGACAATTACTGTCAGCCTCAGTGTTGACATTACACAAACTACTGTGATACATGTAAGATTACATGCACACAACACATTACCTGTGTCTCTTCCAAACAAATGCTTTCTACTCTACTGGGCTCTGGAGGTCACTGCTCACAAAATCAGGCTACCTGTAAAGACAAATGTAAGACAGAGTGTATGTTGGTTTAGAGAGTTTATGCATAAATACTAAGCTAACATTATGTGACAGAGACATTTCAATAGCAATATATACCCGAAGTTAATAGCTAGAAATAGTTTGAAGTAGTCCTCATATATTATACTCGAAACGAGGGGTGGGAATCTCTGGGCACCTCACAATTCAATTACGATTCAGAGGGCTGCGATGCGATTATAAAACTATTATTGATGCATCTTGATGCATAATTCTTTTCTATACAGGATGTCTGGATAATTACTAAGCATTTAATTTGTGCATTAAAATTTAAAAGAAACATCTCATAATTATCTTAAAATGAATAGTTTACTTCATTAACCTCATCTCCACGGCCCTTCATTTCTTCAACATCCAGTTGTCAGACTTCTCTAAAATTTGAAAGATAATTATCAGGATGTACAGTATGTGTACAGGACAGAGCTGTACACCAATTTAGTCTAAGCTTGTGCCTGATGTTCTCAACCCTTGACAGTATCAGGAGGAAATTCATAATCTTGCTGAGTTGTGTACAGAGAACAACCTACTGCTCAACGTCAGCAAAACCAAGGAGCTGATCATTGATTTCAGGAAGAAGGAGATAAAGACACACACTCCTGTCTACATCAGTGGTGCTGAGGTGGAGCAGGTGTTTCAAGTTCCTGGGAATCAGCATCACAGAGAACCTGACATAGTCGTCTCACATCTCTACGCTGGTGAAGAAAGCTCAGAAACGACTGTATTTAATGAGGAAGCTTAGAAGGCCGGAGGGCTCGGCAGCAGGTGATTAAAACCCATCAGAAGATCATTGGTACCCATCTCCCGAGCATCAGTGATATCAGTGAGGTGAGGTGCCTGTGCAGAGCCCTAAGGATACTAAAGGACAGTACCCACCCAGCCACAGCCTGTTCACCCTGCTGCCTTCTGTGAAGAGATATAGAAGTTTCTGCTGCCGCACCACCAGACTGCAGAGCAGCTTTTTCCCTCAAGCTATCGGACTTTTAAACTTTAATTCATCCTCAGCACTGCTCCATTGATGGTTTATTTCTGTTACCATTTTTCATAATTGATTCTGTCGGGAGTTACAAAAATCAATTTCACTCTACAACTTCATGTATTGTGACAATAAAACCTACCTACCTAACGTTAGTACTAATACCTGAACGTTATAAATGGCCATAAAATGTGCTGGAAAGGTGCAGTTGGGGAAACTACAGACTTTTAATTAACAGACACACAGTGACCTACACTGCACATTCACTACCAGGCTGAAACGTACTGCTAATATTCACTAATAACTTTCACCGTGATTTTCTCATTCGCTCGACCACATTTCACATTTACAATTATTCATTTAGCTGACCAAAGCGATTTACATGTCAGCCTCTGGAGAAATGAGGGGTTAAGTGTCTTGCTGTTGCCCAAGTGTCTGGGGAGACTGAACCTGGGTCTCTCACACTAAAGGCATGTGTCTTATCCATTGCACCATCACCACCCTACAGGATACAGGAAAAGCAAGGAGCTCGCCAAGCGTTGAGTGAGCATCTGATTCCTCTGCTATCCTGGTGGTATGTCTCTGTCTGGTATGGCAACAGCTACAAAAAGTCCAAAACAATTAGAAGAAATAAGTTAATGTATCATGCTACAAACACTGGCATTTACATATTTACGCTGCACCTTGCCACATTCTGCACAATAAAGGAAATACTATTGCGCAATAAAAGATATCTATTTACAGTTCCATATATGTCTCTTGCTGCTCAGTTAGCCAATTACTAACATCCTAGCAGAGCTAACAAGCTGGTTCATCTTGTAGCAATGGCTACAAAAAGTGCAAAACAATTGTATAATTTTTATCAAGTGAAGAGGGAAATAAATTACACAGAGCATTTGGCTTTAGCTGTAAATGGAGTTGTGACGTACCAACTGCTAATTTATAAGTAAGTGAGACTGAGACTGTTTATACTGCATTGCCAGTCTAAATGAATGCAGCAGAAGAGCAGCATTCCTATATTTATTACACTAGTCCTTTTATTGTTATTATAATCATTAACATTACGATTGTTATCATTAACACAACTATAAATATCTGTACCATTTTTCATTTAGTCTATAGCAACATCACCTTTACTGTCTGTACCTCTGTGTCTATATTGTGTAGGCTGCCTCCCTCCCCTCTCTCTCTCTCCTTCCATCCCTCACTTTTCTCTCTGTTCCTCTCTTGCCCTCTCTCTCTCTCCCTCCTCTCTCTCTCCTTCACCCCCAACCGGTCGAGGCAGATGGCTGCCCACCCTGAGCCATGGTTCTGCTCGAGGTTTCTGCCTCTTAAAAGGAAGTTTTTCCTTGCCTCTGTCGCCTAGTGCTGCTCTTGGTGGGAACTGTTGGGCTTCTGTAAATAACATCACAGAGTACGGTCTAGACCTGCTCTTTTATGAAAAGCACTGTGAGATAACTGTTGTTGTGATTTGGCGCTATATAAATAGAATTGAATTGAATTGAACTGTAACAGAGCTGCAGCATTGTCACCGATACAATTATAGCAGCAAGTTAACGTTATAAGTAAATCTGAATTATAATATTTTGGTCTCTGTCTGACTTTAAACACACTGCCCAAAGATTCTCTAACATTAATGCTTTTGGGTATGAGCAAGTTTGCAGCTTGATGTTAAAGTTAAACCAAAAAAAGTTACCATTTGTTTTTCACATGTGTACCACAGGGTCTATCAGGTACATATGCATATCACAACAACAGCAGACCCACGTAACTTTACCAGCGAACTTCAAGAGCAGAAGACTTAAAGAAGCTTAATAAGCAGAGATAACATTAGCGTTACAGTAGTTACACAAAAAGTAACTCACCACATGCCACCGATTACTGTGCTGTTTTCATGGGCTTCAGGCTTAATGCTAATGTTAGCCGCGGAGCTAACGTTAGCTTTGCAGTAGAGTCCCACTAAAGCAACTTAATACCTGCTACTGTGTTTATTTACTGTCTCTCAGTATGAAATGACGTTACTCCACTAACACTGCTCAGTGTGTGGAACAGACGCTAGACACATTAGCCACGCAGCATGCTAGTGGCAAGTTCACCCGGTTAACATACTGTATAACAGTAAAACTACACATACAGTATAGTCCACAACTTACATGTTCCAAGTTTGAAGTACAGAACTTCAAGGCTTAATTTAAACAGGTGAGTTCACCCCCAAAATTCACCCCCCTCACAGTTGTCAAGAAGGGCAAAATTAGCAATATACACAAATTTTGTACCAGGGCATTTTAACATCATGGATCAATGGGGATTGACTCCCTTTTGGAGCCAGCCTCAAGCCGCCACTCAATGAATTGCAGGTTTTCGGTCTTCCGGGAAAGCTTCAGCTCGGAGACCAGAAGGTTGCCACTTGATTACAACAAACAGTTGTCTTTTGGTATTTATTAAAGGAAGAAAGAAACAAGGAAGTACTCAAGGCCGGGAGAGGATCTCCATTTCCCAAACCATAGAAACCTAGACTGTGTAAATGATTATGCATCCCTTTGCTCGGGGCCAGACGTTAGTTACTGCCCTAGGAGACAGAACCTCTGGCCCAGCTAATTAACATACTTCTCTGTCAATCTCTTTTTATTAATACATTCTTCAAAGACAATGGTTGGTTCTTACTCAGTTATTTGCTTATTCTCTTACCAGCAACAATTTCCACGATTGCACAAGCTTTGTGGTGTGCTGCTCAACACTTAAATTACAGCCCAACCAGACATTAAGATTTTTAGCAACAGGCTTGATGTGATTCACCAGGGAACCAGCGGATTTGCTTTGCCATTTGCTGGGATCCAATGACCAGGATCTCTGTTTTGTCTGTGTTCTGCTGGAGGAAATTATTTGTCATTGAATTTTGACATCACAGAGGCGAACTGAGCATTCCAGGGTCTGTGGCGCTGACGAAGTACATCTGTGTGTCATCAGCATAAACATGAAAAGAGACACCATGTTTGTGGATAATGTGTCCAAGGGGAGGCAAATACAAGGAAAATAAAATGGATCCTTAGAACGAACCCTGAGGCACACCATATTTAACCGAACAGAATGAAGAGACACAGTTATTCACAGAGACGCAGAACCTTCTGTTTGACAGTACGATGAAAACCATTCTAAAGCAGTATCAGATATCTCCACCTAGTGCGTCTAACATGATATTGTGGTCAATGGTGTCAAATGCAGCGCTAACGCAGGTCCAGGAGTACTAGGACTGAGCACACGCCATGGGGAGAGGGACAAAAAGAGACAAAGGAAAGCTGGTGTGTTTTAAGTAGTGATCGGAAAAATTAGTATTTTTGCTGAATTGGGTCTTTTCGAGTCATATCGTTCATTTCGTTCATTTGAACTAGGCCGGTTATTGCGGCGCTGCAGCCCTCTAATGGGTGATGTAATAAACAGCGCATTTCTCAAACACGGGAGGGTACCTGGTTTGCTTCAGTTGACAAAGTATAATGCACAAATTCACTTCTTGATCATTCCCTTTCATCTTTCTATAAAGCCCCATGAGGCCACAACCAAATTCCAACCATGTAAAAACCACAGAATAATGTTGTCAATATTCAATCGCCACTGCTCCAGCTAAATCTGTCCATTTTCACAATCTGCTCATATTTCAAATTAGGAAATCATGAGTATACAACCCGGCCAGTCATATATATAATTATAATTACTATTATTTTATCTCTAAAGTGTTCATTCATATAGTTGCCTAACGTCTCTATTCATGAGTAAAATCTATATAACATCACATTTGCTGTGAATATATTGAAGTAAGAAGCTTGACACACTACATGAATAAAACACATTATTATTAAAATTCAACCAATTTAATAACAATCTGGATAAAGCCATCAAGGTCTTAAAAAAACTAAAGCACTGAGAAAAAAACAAAGAAAAAAACACACTATATAAATGCAGCAGTTTGGCAGGTCTGGACGCAGAATGGGCCTCATCTGATCCGGATTCTGCAGACAAAGAGAAACAAACAAGAGCACATCACTCTCAAACCAGGTTGTTCACCAGTCAGGAGCTGTGAAACAACAGCAGGACTCTGTTGATAAACAAAAAGGAAGAGTTACGTTGCGTTCTCTGGCGGACCCGGACCTGGATCAGCTATTAGCTGTAAACACACCACAGGGCTAACGTGAGTTGTTTCAATGTTTTAATTACTGGGTCTGTTTGTTTCGGATCAGTAGATAACCTCAGTGATAATTTGGCTCCAAGGTTCTGAAGTGAAGTGGACTAACGTTAACTCTAACCCCCTGCCTTTGTTATACCACTGACACATTCTGTGCCTATTGAAACATAGCCGTCACCGGCCACAGAACATGGATCTCTTGTGTCCCTGCACTCCTGCAACAACCTCTTGACTCTGCTGAGTTGCAACAGTCTTCAGGCCCTGTCCTGGAACTAAAGCAGTTGTTGCCCAGCCACTGGCCTCCCGCCTATGGTTTCCTGCTCTGAAACTGTCTGGCCTCTGACCATGAACTTTAAAGACTGTTTCTGTCTTCCTTAGGTAATGGGCAAGAGAGTGTATTAGATGAAGTGTAGACAGTTATGTTCATGTGTAGGGCCAGTAACAAACTGGGTTAGATTAAATGAGTCCTATAAATCTGACGCAGCTGGATGGGAAGGTGAGTGGTGCCATAGATTGTGGATGGGGTGGCTGGGGAACAGAAATAACAGGGAGGCCAGTACAGGGCTAAAAGTACAAAATAGTTTTATGATCAGTTTTGGTAGCAGCTGGAGACAGGGAGGGCCCAGGCACTTACACGCACAGCGTTGATATGGTTTTAGCAGAGGTGATCCACAGACAGGACATTAAACATTACATAGTAAAACACCTACCATGTCTTACAGGCACGGGTACAGCAAGTGGGCCTGCTGTGGAGATAAGGTGACCATGAGCTGTAGGGTATTCAGTCAGTTTAGCTGTTACTTTAAATTGTACAGTGTCATACCAGGAACATTCAAACTCAGCTAACAAGGTGAGGTTGTAGAAGACAGTTTACTGTAAAATGTCATACACCATGGCAAGACTGAGCACAGTTATAAGACACAAGGTAGTTATACTGGATCAGCTAGGTCCCTTCCAGGTAGACATTTTAAAAGCAGAAGCACAAAGAAATGTGCAACATGTTGTAGTGAACAACGGTGTGGATTTGTGCATTTTACATTGAATAAATTTGGAGCTACCCTAAATTCCTTTCTCCTCCCCAGAGAAGATGGGGAGGGGTCAAAGTTGCTTTCTCTAAGTGCTATCCCGACCATAAAACTGGCACCTTTTGATTCCGAAGCTGATAACGCGGGGCCTGACTGTTAAACTGACAAAGGGACACAAGCCAGCCATTGGCATTTCCCTGAACAGCCTATCAAAACTGGCCCCCCACACACGTTTCCGTGGCAACTGACCTTATTCTTTGTTTTATTACCACATCAAAGGGATACTCCTTGTCTCACCTAAGTGTGACATTGTCCAGGACAGCTGAACTTTCAATGTAAAAGGACTGCAGTCTCCAAAAGACTCAAAGCATCTAATTAAATTTAATTAAATCTTTAGTTACCTGAATATGTTTGCCTCTATTTGAGTAGTTATGTTAACTGTTGTTGCTATCTGTTGTTGATATTAGTGCTGAGAAGAAGTTACTTGTGCAGTGTTTTTATTTTCAGCAAGACACTCCTTCATCTGATGTAATCAATGCTTGTTCATAATACTTTCTTACCAAATCCCTTTAGAAATGATGACAAAGAAATGTTTTACTATACTCTTAATCGCCAGCTTGAATTTAAGGATGAATCAACAAATTCCCCAGTTCCTAAGGAGAGACGATCTTTGATTTAATCTAAGCTTTCCTCATGTAACCTGAGCTCCCCCAAGTGGACGAAATAAGTATTACATGCCCTCATCGGAAATGCCGTTAAATGTATAAATATCCTGACCAATAATGTGACAATTGTTTCCTGTTACCAAATGCCTAGAACAGTACAACCGTTCAACCATTGAAGTTCGATTGTGGAAAATATTTGATTATAATACATGCAAATAGATTTCTTTTTAGACATTAAGTTTAGAAAGGGAAACCTGAGATGCCCCCTGGGGAACCACACCCCAGGCAACAAAAGAGCGACACGCGACCTCGCTTCAGCTCTTCTCTTCGCTGTTGGCTCTCTTCCACTCTGCTCGGCCCTCTGGACGCTTCGGCACGCGCGTGGCGCGCCTCGCCAGGCAATGCCCAGACTCGGCCAGCGAAACAGGCTTTTTGTTCGCCTGAAACTACACACCTGAAGTGCCGCGACATCGATCTGCCTTCAGTTTGTTTTATTTTCTTCATTTCTTTTGTTTGTTAAAGTTATCAGTCCATTAAGTTACACTGGACTAATTCAGGAACGACCAAGTTCCATTTTAAGCCTTTTTCGTCGAGCCAACTTCACCGAGGTCAGACCAAGCCACGTGGTCTCGCCAGCTACAACGAAGGAAACCTGAAAACAGCCGAATTGCCAGACGGGGGAGTCGTTTTCAATCAGACACGGAGAACCCCGGAGAATCCCTAGCAAAAAGCAAACAGGCCAAAAGCAGGCTGTCGACAAGCAGTAAGACTTAACACACGTTCTGTGATCAGATATTCCCCTCTTAACTCCTAAAATCACAGCATTAGTTTACTTTCAGTAGCTCTTCTATGCCGTATGAGTCAAATGCTTCCCACAATCGAACCTCCAGGCTCATTGTTCAGCAAATGTTGATGTTCCCTGTATCCAACCATCTTTTTATCACCTTAGTTAGAGAATAAAGTCACTGTAATATAATAAAGAGCTGTTGTGTTGCCTATTTCTAGTTCCTGCCAAGATAATTGACCCTTTAGATATGAGACTGACTGACTGATTTAAGATAATTGAGCGATTATTAACTAACTGATCACTAGTAATAATTGTATAATTATTCAAAACTACCTAGAGGTCCGGAGACTCTAGGATTATAACAACTCCGGTGGTGCCCTTAACGAGGAAAATTTTGATTTTATGAATCTTCAATTATGAATTCATAATTGGGTATCAATTCTCATAAAGGGTCTGCTACATAGCGCCAAATCACAACAACAGTTATCTCACAGCGCTTTTCATAAAAGAGCAGGTCTAGACCGTACTCTATGATGCTATTTACAGAAGCCCAACAGCAGGAGCACCAAGAGCAGCACTAGGCGACAGAGGCAAGGAAAAACTTCCTTTTAAGAGGCAGAAACCTCGAGCAGAACCATGGCTCAGGGTGGGCGGCCATCTGCCTCGACCGGTTGGGGTGAAGGAGAGAGAGGGAGGGAGAGAGAGAGAGAGCAGGAGAGGAACAGAGAGAAAAAGAGAGGGATGTAAGGAGAGAGAGAGGGGAGGGAGGCAGCCTACACAATATACACACACAGAGGTACAGACAGTGAAGGTGATGTTGCTATAGACTAAATGAAAAATGGTACAGATATTTATAGTAGTGTTAATGGTAACAGTCGTAATGTTAAAAAATAAGGGCCACTTAGGAGAATGAATTGCAGATTACCCTGTCAGATGACTTTTGAGAAAAAGCGCTGCAAGCAGTGAATTCTTTCTTCGGCTGCATATCACATTGGATTCACTATGGTAAAGTCAGGCTCGCCTAGATCTATCTGGGTAGATCGGAAGAGGGATGCAGTAGATGTTCCCAGACCCCTTGTAACTTGACCCACATGTTGTGGTCAGGCCCCAAACTCTCCAACATCTGGCAGCTATTCTTTGATACAATCTCAAAGTTTTTGGAGATCTGTCTGAAATTATGGCCATGTTGACTCAAGTCAATGTGATTGCGTTACCTCTGTTCACCTGTCAGAAGATCTTGAGTCTTTCGAAGTCACCCTCACTACCATAATTTATAGCTAATTAAAAGATATACATTTATGTCTTATTGTATAATTTAATTACTGCCTAAATTTATTTTTTTGCTGTATTTCTTTATTGAGCATTTATTTATTTCTGTATTTATAAATCTGCCAGAATCTTTCCTCCTAAGGAGGGCACGGGGATGTAATAGGATATTTGTTTGGGGATACTGTTCCTTATGAATTTAAAAATGGAAATGGAGACAGTTACTGTGTTACTGTATTTGGATTGTAAGCTGACCACTCTGTTCAATAAAAATATGACAAAGTGAAAAATAAAGAATGACCTGCACACTGAGTAGTTATTATGCCCCTAAGCAGTATCACAGGTACTGTAAGGCTTATGATGTGAGGCAAAATGAAACAATCAGCTGATTGAATGCACCTGTGACAAATAGGTGCACTCCATCAGCCGATTGTGTGTTTTCTTTCCTTTTGCCTCGCTAAATTCCCACAAGACCTTCTCAGATATCACAAAAAATGGCACCTCCTAGGGTCTTCAAAAAGTGTGCAGATGTTTTTTGTTCAAAATAGAGTATAACTTCTCAGTGAATGTTCTACATTTCACCGGCCTTTTCTGTGCTGCAATAGATGTCTGTGCCTGAAACATTCCTAACTCCCCAAGCTACAGCTAACCCCTGTTTGTGTTGAGCAGCTGTCCTGTCCTGTTCTTGTTGAGCTGCAACCTTGTGACTCTGCTGGGCTACAACAGTCCCCTGCCTGAGTTGAACTGTCGCAGTCCGCTGAACCTGCTGAGTTACAGTTAAGTTTGTCCCTGCTTAACAACTATTGACTTTAGCTGCTATGGTGCAGCAATGTTTCTTTCTAGAATAACTGCATTTCCTACTCACAGAGCTGCAATTATCTCTGGTATCCCTCCAGGCTGCTGCAACAACCTCCTGACTCTGCTGAGTTGCAGCAGCCTTCAGCTTTGTTCCCCAGTCTCACAGAGAATAAGTTGTCCAGTGTTCCAGAGATCTGGGCTCCTGAAACTCTATCAGGACCCCAGTGACTTTGATATCTAGCTCACAAGAAACTCTGCTGATTAGCAATCCTTTGACTTTTCACATTAAGTAGACTATGTAGATTTTTCTTTGAATTGTGTTAATTAATAAAGATTATCTATTAATATGTCTAGTTTTGAAAGCATTCTTACATAGAATTTTTCCATGCCTGCCTAAAAGTTACAGTACTTCATACATTGTATACTGTGAAGTATTACTTGACTTTCTATATTATATACTGAATATTGTACTGTATATCACTGTGTGAAATTTAATCAAAAACATCAAAATAATATATTCAAAAAAACATTTCATGATGCTTATTTGATTTAATTTATTTCAGTTTAATAACCACACATGCTGGTGGAATTGAATATATGTAAAGCAGCGAGTTTCAAAATACAGCCACATTTAACTAGCAAAACACTCAAACTCTAACTCAATATTGATTACAATCATCTTGACATAAACAATGAACACATTCTTTCCAGGTTATGTGAAGCTGAAATTGAGCAGAGTTACACATAAGATGCGTGCATAGTACACATGAGGTCACCAAGAACCCGGCAGGCTGTTTTTTGGGGGATTTCTACCTGCATCAGCAGGAGGCCCACGAGACAGTCAGGGAGAGGAGGAGGATGTTGTCTTAAACTCTGAACTCTCTTTAACATTTGGCCTATTCTATGTGACCTCCTTCTGATAACTAATGTAATATATTTTTTACTTATATTCACTGAGCCTCCCCTCAGTCTGCAACAGACAATTCAAAAGATTCTAGGCTTAGGCAAAAACCTCTTAGGCCACAAGTCCAACTCAAACTTGAAAAGCTTCTTTCCTCTGGCCATCAGGATGGTTAACTCTGCCTGTTCACTCACGTTGCCTTTGGGTATTTAATAATAATATAATCTTTTAACATGTCTATTAAGCATTACAGCATTTTTCAACACCAGCTTAAGACTTTTTCGCAGTACAGGACATTTATATACTATTTACAGAGAGAGAAGAAAGACATTTCACTTCCACTTTTGGATTTTGAATTCAGTGAAAAGCACCTTTGTAAAGCTAAAAAGCTGTAAATCTAATTTCAGTCACTTCACAGCCTCTCTACAGCATGTTGGCCTCACAGGAGCCAGGCTGCAGAATCTGAAGAGTAACAATAAGTTTAACTGATTTTCTAAACCAGGGGTAGAACATGGCATAAATCACAGGGTTTAGACATGAGTTAAAATAATATAGATAGAGCCCAATGATAACAGGAGAAGTATCAAGCAAGCTGTCTCCTGCAAGAGACGCACAGTAATATGGGCAGAAACATATTAGGAACACAACTACAAGAACCCCAAGAGTCCTGGCTGCTTTCAGCTCAGATTTCTTTGCTGTTAGAGTCACTGAACGTTGGAGTGTGACAGCTGTAATGTGAGAGCGCATGGCACGAGCCTGAGACACAGCCACTACAAACACTCTCATATACAGAACGATGATGAGAGAAACTGGAACAATAAAGGTCAAAACAAGGTTAATTGTATCTGTGATACGGTCAACTACAATCACACACTCTCCGTAGCAGGAATTATACCTCCCTGGTTGAGTCAGGTCATCTTTTACAAAGAGACTGCTGTAGAAAACAGAACAGAACCAACACAGACAAACACAGAGTTTAACTCTTCTCTCAGTGATTCCGGTGGTATAATGCAGAGGGTGACAAATAGCAACATATCGGTCAACTGATATGAGCACCATGACTCCTACTGAGGAAACAGGAATAATGTACCCTACATAAATATACAGAGAACACATGAGGTCACCAAGAAACCAGCAGGTTATGTTTCTAAGGATTTCTCCTGGCATCAGCAGGAGGCCCACGAGAAAGTCTGAGACAGCCAGAGAGAGGAGGAGGATGTTGGTGGGTGTGTGGAGCTGCCTGGAGG
The DNA here is from genome assembly GCF_014851395.1 of Micropterus salmoides. Taxonomy (NCBI): domain Eukaryota; kingdom Metazoa; phylum Chordata; class Actinopteri; order Centrarchiformes; family Centrarchidae; genus Micropterus; species Micropterus salmoides. The sequence goes on from NW_024040596.1 coordinate 28,888,274, forward strand.
GAAAGAGGAAAGTATCATCACACATAACATCAGACAACAGTGGAAAATGGAAAAAGTACTAGTTATAAGTACATTTCTCATGTAAAACATAATAGGTGAAGGTTCTGCTGAGAAATTGATCTCTGCCTGAAGTGGGAGACTGAGATGATAACAAGCAGGTTGAGAGCCACAGTGAGCAGAGAAATGGAGGACAGAAGAGTGTTCAGAAATACATCTTTAGACCCAGGAAGTGTCGACTTCCTGCAGGAGGCGTTGAGGAGTTGTGGAAAGCAGAGCTCTGCTCCGTCATCAGCCTCCATCAGACAGTGAGAGGAGGAAAGGAGGAGCTGCAGCTCTGGCAGCTTCTGACCAGAACACTTTATCATACAGTTGATTTATCTCTTTCTGACATTCATTTTGTCCCTCCTCTCCTTTGACTCTCTGTCTCTATTGGACAGTGATGTCTCCCTCCTTTCTTTTCTTTATTGTGCATCATCATCCTCACTTTCTCCTCAATCCGTCCTGTATATCACTCTCCCACTGAAGGCAATCTGGAACCAATAACAATGAAGGATGAATCTGAGCACTGACTATCACAAACAGCTGTTTTTCCCACACATACACAAATAACCAAAGAAAACCGCTCTTTAAACTGAGCTGAGCAGTGCATCTCTTGACTGTGTTTTGGTTGCTTGCCAGACCGTGACTGAGTAATGTTGAGTGAAATACAACCATTTATTACATTTGACAAACGCCGACAGTCCTTTTCTGTTTTTACCATCCACTTAACACTAGAGCTGGGCAATATGGCCAAAAATGTTCTCACAATAAAAAATGTCATATCATTCAAGTATCAGGATAAATAAAATAATTCACTGCATTTCACCAGTTCAGTGTAGTTTGTTTATTTTTGTCACCGTGGCAACCTAGGACCAGTGTATGCTGGGAAACGAAAAGGAAACTGCCATGCGGTGATCGGCTACAGTCATGTGTGAGCTCTCCCAGCTTCTGAGTTGATTGCTCTTCATTCTCCCTCTTTGCTTAGGCAACGTCTGTAAGTATTTTTCATTGTGTAACGTTAAGTTATCACCTATTTTGAGTTTCTAAGAATATTTTGATGGCTATGACGCTAATTAGTTTATGCAAGGCTAAGTTAGCTTTATGTTTCATTGCTGCTAGCTTGGTTGTGCTTCATTTTATAAGCTACACAGCTACGTTAACTAAGCGGTGCTGCTTACCTTCATACTGTGTGTTTAGCTTCTTTAATGATATAAACATCTCATTGTACTGTTACAGTTTCACAAGATTCCCAGTAAACTTCATGGAAGTGAATCACCTGTGTCCTGGAGTTTCTTGGGAGTGTTTAAACTGAATGGAAATGTAGCCCATGACAGTGAAAAGACGGCAATACAGCTAACAAGGGACACAAGGATTGCCATTTTACAGAGCTACTCATTTCAAGAGATACGTGGCTAGTCTACAGCCTCCAGCCAGCTTCACGCTAGCTTCCTTCTCCTGATAGTGAAAATGCGGTGAGCCATAATGTCACAACGTAGCAACAGTAATAAAGGAAATGGAGATAACCAGTCTGAGACCGTACGCTCAAGGAGCAGTCGCTCATCAGTTACCTCGTCCAGCTCAAAGATTAGCATGGCCGTAGCCATGGCAAAGGCAAAAGCTGAAGCAGCGCAAGCTAGAGCAGCACATTCCCAAAGGGAAATCAAAGTTAAAGTGTAGCAGGCACGCATTCAAGCCAATCTCGACGCATTGAATGATGAGAAAGAAAGGGATGCTGCCATAGCAGAGGCAAATACACTGGTGGCTGGTTTACAAGATATGGGCTTCGAAGTGCGCAGTGAAGTTAACAGCCTGATCCCCCAATCTATCAAGGACCAGCGCATTGCTGTCTTTTTATCGGAACAAGCCAGCCTAAACAGTAAGGGTTTATCCGCCGAAAGAGAGAACGACAATGCTTCACCAACGTTTCATCCTCGACACCCTCAACCTACCAGCGTTATCCCTTCGACATCCCACCCACAATACCAATCAAACCCAAGCTGCTGCTCCTGCTGCCACTATGCCACACCAAGCTCCTCAGGCCCCCCAAATCAGTGGGGCACCGCCACAACAAAGCTTCAATCAGTCTCTCTACTCCTCTCAAGCTCCTCAGGTTAGTGCAACACGTCCACAACAGAACTTCAAACGGGATTCCTCATCTCCTCTGTACCCGCCTGTTCACAGGACGCATTATGGAGCTAGCCATGACTTCAGGTTTCACCACATACGACAACCAGCCAATGAACTATTGGGCCTGGAAAACATCATTCCAGAATGCTATCGCCAATCTAGATCTGTCTGCTGCTGAAGAATTTGACCTCCTTATCAAGTATCTGGGAAAGGAATCGGCAGAGCAAGTAAGAAGAATAAAAACAGTCAACATTAGGAATCAAGCTACTGGACTGTACATGGCATGGGAGCGCCTAGACGAAATATATGGCTCACCAGAAGCCGTCGAACAAGCTCTGTTCAACGAACTAGAAAACTTTCCAAAGGTCACAACCAAGGATCCACAGAGACTCAGGGATCTAGCCGACCTGTTGTCAGAGCTACAAGCTGCCAAGGAAGATGGCTATCTCGCAGGTTTATCGTACCTCCAGAGGAATTAGGCCCATCATTGAGAAACTCCCATACAACATGCAAGAAAAGTGGCTTTACTTCGGGACAAGATACAAACAAGAACATTTTGTTAGCTTCCCACCTTTCTCCGTGTTAGTAGACTTTATCTCCTCAGAGGCAAGGGCTCGCACAGACCCAAGCTTTAATCTCTTCACACTAGCTCCAGCAGAGAGAAAGAGTAAGTGGGAGAGGCCTGCGCTAAGATCTGCCTCGTCAGCGTGTTCCCAGAACGGACACAGAGAGGAGTCCAAGAGAATGTACGCCATACTGGACGAGCAGAGTAATCACTCCCTGGCGCGAAAAGAGTTCTTTGAGGGTTTCAAGATCTTTGGGGGCTCCTACTCATACACACTCAAGACCTGTGCGGGACGTACAGAGAGCGCGGGTAGAAGAGCCAGTGGTTACACTGTGGAGCCAGTGGACAAGAAAGTAAGCATTCCTCTGCCGACACTCCTCGAGTGCAACCAAATCCCTAACATCCGTGCTGAGATTCCTACGCCGGATGCGGCCTACCATCATGCCCACCTGAAGCACATCGCAGACAAGATTCCACCTTTGGATCCGGACGCCAAGATACTCCTCCTGCTGGGCAGAGACATCTTGCGAGTGCACAAGGTCCGAGAGCAGATTAGTGGCCCAGGAGATACACCGTTTGCTCAAAGGCTCGACCTAGGATGGGTCGTCGTTGGAGATGTGTGCCTTGGAGGTGCTCGCAGGCCACTGGAGGTGGTCAAAACAGCCATTCTAGTGAATGGTTGTGCAAGTTGTCTCCAGCCATGCAACAACCAGATCAGAGTGAAAGATCATTCATTTTTGATCTGCAGCTGTGTATTTAAAGTCAAAATTGTGCTTATTGCCATGCAGAACAATCTATTTAATATGCGCGTCTCCACACTCTGCTGTCACATCTCTAGGCTAGATCTCTCAACCAAATGATAAAACAGAGCGTAGCTTTAATGTTGGGAGCTGTATGCAGCTGATAAGTAGCTAACGGTGATGCAGCTTAAACATTAGCTACATGTATATGGTCTGTATCATCATTGTTTATCAGAAGCAAAAATGTAGGAAGAAGTTGTGACCTCATGCCCTGTCCTCAGACTCTAACAAACTAATTGCATTAGATACTTCCCTCAATATGTTAACTAAATTAGGTAGCTTGTGCACCTAGCTAGGTGGCAAATAACTGGCAAGCAACCATAGCAAGAAACTGAAACGAGTGCCCTGAAACATACAGAATACATACGTAAGTTTGATAGCTCTGGTAACGTCACATACACATAGCTCACCTTTCTTTATGCTTTCTCTTTATGTGGCAATAAAAGTTAATAACGTAGTCCCGGCCGTCTCCGTATGGTTGCACTACAGATTGCTGTGTGTTTTCCTCTGGAGGCTGTTTGACAGAATAATCCTTTATAGTTTAGATAGCTAAATTTTCACCAAGCCTGCTACAGACTGCATTAACTGTTACTGACTTTAGACAGCTGATATTACATTGAAAATATAGACTCATTTATATTTTAAGGTGTTGCTCCTTTGTTCCATTTTCTCCTACACATGTGACATAATGCTATTGTCAACTTCAAAAACTGAGCCGCATTTTCATAGTTAACTTTATATTTGTTATTACCTGAAGCATTTATAAAACTCATTTATATTCCTCCAATAGTCAGTGTGGATCATTGGTGACAGCTACTGTATGTCCAGCGTGGTGCCCAGAGAGCTGCAGAGACCTTGGGAAGCAACCTCAGTTTGCCGGAAAGGCCTACTCCCCTTCTTTTCTTACTCCATGCAAGGAAGAGCAGCACTGGATGTCCTATTGATCCACTACGACAAACTGTATTTATTTCTGCCTGTCCTTTTTATATTTCTCTATGCATTTCTGCCTCATTATGCAAATGAGGAGGGGCTGTGTCTCAAGGGGTGGACTTATCTCCTATTGGTGGACCAGTCAGACGGGAGAGCTCTCTATGAGAGGCCTACTCCACCTGTACACATCAACAAGCTTGCTCCTCACACAGTCAGATGGCTTCCTTCAGTGCGCTGAGGTGTTTAGCAACTCTGTTTGAAGACAATACTACCAGCAATGTCTTCCTTCCCTTTTTGTGTGGACGCTCGGACAGACAGAGTTTTCAGTTTGCTGCATGCATGGACACAGAACTGTGATATAGGGAGATTCAATTCTGTATGGTAAATTCACTTTTAACGGAGCAGAGCGAGCAGACAGACAGAGTTTCTCTCTTTACAGAGTCTTATCTGAAGAGGGCAATGAAGTCTCAATAGTAAACGATGCGAGCACCACATACAGTATGATGTACAGTATGAAAATAACATTAACTGGATTATACTCACAGGAAGTATAAAACCTGTTACATGTGTCTATTAAAAGTAAAGTAACACAAAAGTGTCAGGGAAATTACTTTACTTAGATTTAAGTACTGCAGTTGTACATTGAAATACCTTCCTACCTTTCTGAGAGGAAGTCTTCTTGAGGTGGTATAAAACATTTCTCCTTAATTTCTGATTTGAGTTGTGGACAACTAGGAGTACATGAATTAAAAAATGAAACATTTCACTGCCCAAGTCAGCTATAACACAAGTCTTGTTCATCAGACTACATGCTGTACAGTATTTGTGGACAGATTTTGTCCCAGGATTTATTATGCATTTCTTCTTCTTCGTTGCATGATTTAGAATAATAAGGTGAGAAATGGGTCTGTTCTGAGTTCATCCTGCACTGCAGCAGCTAATAAAGTCCATTTAATCCCAAAAACGCTTTTCTTTTAGGCAGGCAGGAGCAGAAAACAACTCACCTTTCTCAAGTTGTACAGTAATGTCACATGTGTATGAAGGTGGATCAAACAAGCTAATCTTAAATGTCAAAGTAGAGATTTATTTTCATTCATTACACAAGATGAAAAAGTTATGCAGACAGTTGTAAAAAAAATCTTGAATGTTCTCCACTTGTTATAGTTACACAGTATTAGGGGTGTGGGCTGTATTAAAAGTATCCACTGTTCTCCCATGCTCTAACACACAGTAACGATGAGATGTGTGTTGTCCCATTCTTCCTCTGTATCTACACATAAACAACAAGGCATGTAAGGGGAAATATAAAAGGAATTTATTTTATTGTTTGGGGATTATTTTCTATGTTGCTCTCCTTCTCCTTCTTCTTCTTCTTTTCCTCTGACGAATATGGTTCTCCGCATGCCTCCTCCTGTCTTCTGTGTAAGACATAGAAGTACAGTATCTAGCCTTCAGTAAATCATTTCGACTGGTTAAGTGCAGTAAAGTTAACTTTAAATTGACTCCACCACCACACATAAAACATGGCTTAATAGCAAACACATTGAACAGAAGCATAAAATTCTTCTTAATGGTAACTGTCAAGATTAGTTTATTTGTTAATCACCACCACTAGCTTAAGAGCTTTAGCCTATATCACTGGTCACTAAGAGATTATATTATTAGAGTAGTTATTATTTATTATTCCTCCAGTTTGATGTGAAAACTTTGTTGAAATATTATCAGTTGTTGACTAAAAATACAACTATATGTTATGGGACTGAACGATAACGCAAATTAGTCGTTCCGGACCTTTGTTTCGGGAAATTTTCTCTAACTGGACCTCTATGAGTTCTAATTGAATATCGCTGGCCTATATGATATTAACACTACAGCCTAGCGGCTAACGTACTTTTAATCACCTCATAGCTTAACAAATTACAAATTACAAACACCATGGTTGAATTTTCATCCTGAATGGCGTTTTTGTTTAAACAGCAGCTAAAAACAGCAGAGCAAGGAGCTGCTCCGTAAATACTTGAATAGGAGTGCACTCCAGATTTAGCTGCGGCTAACTGACCATGTGGCTCTCAGAAACAACAGCTCACTTTCCTGCAGTTCTGTGCAGAAATAAATACCATTGGGGAAATAAATAGGGTAGAAAATGCAACGGAAGAATAAAACAGACAAAAATATTAAAACATACACATAAATAAATAAATTTTAAAAAGAAGTAATTAATAAATAAAGTTGAATATTATAATGGACAATAAATAAATAAGGTAATTATTACAAAGGTGAATAAGTAAAGAAGCTAATTAAACTAGATATATACATTTATGTCTCCTTGTATAATTTAATTTCTGCCTACATTTATTTATTCACTTTATTTTGTGTGCATTTAATCGGAGGCTTATTTATTTATTGAACATTTATTTATTTCTGTATTTATTTCTGAATTTGTCAGGACCAGGCCAACTTCTCTGTATCCATGAGTCCAAATCAGACTCAAAAAGCTTTTTTCCTCAGGCCATCAGGATGGTAAACTCTGCCCTCTGTATATCTTCAGCCTTATCTAGCACATTGTCCTCTATGAATCTTTTGCATTGCTCTGCACATTTTAATATTTGCACTAAAGCGTGTACAAAAAATAATTTCATGATGCTTATTTAATTCAGTGTTTTTCAGTTGATAATCACACACTCAACCATGGTGGAATGTGATATCTGTAAAGCCTGTGAGAGTAGAAGTGTTGTTGGTGTGTTGTGCTGCATATCTGATCTATGATCTGATTATTCAGATTTCTGAATGTTTGAACTGGGTCAGTTATTGAACATTTTGCTATTTAGAATGAATCATAAAATGTGATGTCCAAAATGTTTGATTCATATGAGTTTATAGATTTGTATATAAACAGTTTATGTACAAAATGTGTCAGTAGCACAAAGTATTGATTATTGTCAAGTGGACATAAAATTCACATGGTTTTGAACAAGTCATTTTGTATATAAATGCTGTTCCATTTTTTTTTCTTCACAGGCTTGACCCACCTCCCCTATTACATTTATAGGATATGGGGATTAGGTTTTGGAATTATAAACCCATTGTTTAGTTATCAGTTTCTACCAACTAAATATATACAGTATACTATTTAAATGGACTGCATAAAAACATTTAATTTCCACTTCTGGATTTTGAATTCAGTGAAAACCTTTAGTAGAGCAGATCTCATTTCAGTCACGCCACAGCTTCTCTACAGTATTTTGGCCTCCCAGGAGCCAGGCTGCAGAATCTGAAGAGTAACAATGAGTTTAACTGCTCTTCTAAACCAGGGATAGAACATGGTATAAATCACAGGGTTTAGACATGAGTTCAAACTAAACAGAAAGATCACAAAGGTTCCAGAAGAAGTATTGAGCAAGCTGTCCCCTGCAAGAGACACACAGTAATATGGGCAGAAACATATTAGGAACACAACTACAAGAACACCAAGAGTCCTGGCTGCTTTCAGCTCAGATTTCTTTGCTGTTAGAGTCACTGAAAGCTGGAGTGTGACAGCTGTAATGTGAGAGCGCATGGCACGAGCCTGAGACACAGCCACTACAAACACTCTCATATACAGAACGATGATGAGAGAAACTGGAACAATAAAGGTCATGACAAGGTTAATAGTATCTGTGATATGGTCAACTACAATCACACACTCTCCGTAGCAGGATTTATATCTGTCTGATCGTGTCAGGTCATCTTTTACAAAGAGACTGCTGTAGAAAACAGAACAGAACCAACACAGACAAACACACAGTTTAACTCTTCTCTCAGTGATTCTGGTGGTATAATGCAGAGGGTCACAAATAGCAACATAGCGGTCAACTGATATGAGCACCATGTCTCCTATTGAGGCGGAGGGAATGATGTAGGCTACATAAATATACAGAGAACACATGAGGTCACCAAGAAACCAGCAGTGTATATTTCTAAGGATTTCTCCCGGCATCAGCAGGAGGCCCACGAGAAAGTCTGAGACAGCCAGAGAGAGAGGAGGAGGATGTTGGTGGGTGTGTGGAGCTGCCTGGGGGGGAAAGAGGAAAGTATCATCACACATAGAATCACACAACAGTGGAAAATGGAAAAAGTACTAGCGAAAAGTACATTTCTCTATATTTCTAAAACTCTGCTGAGAAATTGATCTCTGCCTGAAGTGGGAGACTGAGATGATGACAAGCAGGTTGAGAGCCACAGTGAGCAGAGAGATGGAGGACAGAAGAGTGTGCAGAAATACAGCTTCAGACTGAGGAAGTGTCGACTTCCTGCAGGAGGTGTTGAGGAGTTGTGGAAAGCAGAGTTCTGCTCCGTCATCAACCTCCATCAGAGAGAGAGATGAGGAAAGGAGGAGCTGCAGCTCTGGCAGCTTCTGACCAGAACACTTTATCATACAGTTGATTTATCTCTTTCTGACACTCAGTTTGTCCCTCCTCTCCTCTCTTGCTGTTGGCAATCTGAGACCAATAACCAAAACATGATAACACACATTACATTATTGAAGTGGACAGTGAAGGGTGAATGTCAGCACTGACCATCACAACCAGCTGTTTCTACAAAACATACATAAATAACTCAGCCACCGACCAACAATAAACAATATTATCTACTCTAATAACAGCCTAAAACAATTGGCAAGCATGTGGTGCTGGCTTGTATGTGGGCGATCATAGACTGTATATAAAAAACTATGTATGGTTGGCAGTCTAATGTTTTGGTTGGCCCTAGTCGTCATCGCAGCTTTGCAGTTAACTATGAAACTATAAAACAAAACTTACGGTGTAATAAATAATGGTGTATCTCTTACTGAGACTATACTACACATGATTTTAAATGCTTCAACATTTCTTAAACATATATAATTGTGCTAATTTATAAATGACTAACATTTACTTAATACTTGTCTAAAGAACTCAAATACCCTGAACTTTGATTTTCACTATCCATAATCTCATTCATTCATTTATTCTTTTCTTCATGACACTTAGGTACATTATCCATAACACAGCTGATGTTCAACAAAACCACCTATTGATCCATCTCATACAATTACATCCATTTCACCTCCACTTGTAAATAAGACTGTCAGATACTTGAACTCTTTCACTTAATTCAAAACGTCATTTCCAACCCAAAGGTCACATGCCAATGAAGCCAGCAGAAACACAGTAGCAGTAGAGAAACAATCCTCACCAAACTAGACTCTCTCCACTTCTTGGAAACAGCTTGAGATTCTATCCAGGAAAATCACAACATTGGCAACATAGCCCTCTCCAGACTCTCCTGTTTATCCAGAATGCTGAGATCATATTTCTCCTGTATTAGCTTGTTTGCATTGGCTCCCGAACAAAAATTAGAATGCTTCAGCTCACCTACAAAGCCGTTTATGGTCAGCCACCATCACATCTTAAAAAAGCTCAAAGTTTAGCTCTTGCATACAAACACGAAAGAGATGAGGGATGTGTCTTTGTATCGGGGGCAGTTAGTATAGGTTTCTGTGCAACATGCATCAATTTAAGGACATGTGTTTAGTCTGATTTTTGTTATTGTAGGAAACAAAAATTTAGGCGTCAATGAGGCAGTGTGGGAAATGTGCAATCAGGCATTAAAGGGGATTGTGCTCTTTGTTACGTGACTAAGTGAATGTGCAATCTGTAAATATAGTATCATGCGATATCTACCATTTTGGCTGGTGTGGGTGAATGTGTAATCGCTGGGTATTGTCTAGCAATCTAAGTGTTAAAGTGATCCCACTATGATTGTATGTACAGATGGATTTTAAATGTTATTACTCTGGTATGTGTTGTGTGACTGTATTGTAATCTGTTAAATGTTAGCATTAGTGCAGTTGTTGTGATGGCTGAGTGATGGCTGAGTGATGGCAGACACTGCGGTCTCATGAATGCCAAGACAAATTTCTCCCAAGGGAGACAATAAGGGCTAATCTTATCTTATCTTATGTAGGTACCAGAACAATATGCAGGGATACTTGTGGTTCCTAGAGTCTCCACATTTGAGAATAGGCTTAAGACTTTCCTCTTTTATAAAGTTTTATGGTTAGGGCTGGCTCAGGTGAGTCCGCAACCATCCCTTAGTTATGTTGCTATAGACTGCGCATGATACACTCAGCTCCTCTCTCCTCTCAGAATCAGAAGGAACTTTATTGCCAAGTAGTGTTTTACACATACAAGGAATTTGCTTTGGTGATGATTTGCTACATGTAGACAAACATACAGTTGACATAAATAAATGTAGAAATATATAAATATGAAATAGATAATGCAAGTTATATAAGAATAATAAAAAGAATAGAGAAAAATAATACAACTATTTGCAGAGAAAGAACAACGTCGCAGATATTTACATGTGCATTATTCTGGGTTTGTGTTGTCCAGACGTATTGCAACGGAAGAGAATATTGTGTACATAAATATACAAACTGACAATATAAAAACATACAACAAAGATTAACAATTAACAACAAATATGCAATGTACCAGGTTTGTGCATGATATGAAATGAAATATTATTTACATGTGCAGAGACATTTGTATTGTTTGTAAGGGGGGAGTGTCAGTGGGGGGGGGCCGGGCCTTGTTAATGAGGCTAGCTGCAGACTGAAAAGAAGCTGTTTTTGTGGTGAGAGGTTTTGGTCCTGATTGACCGCAGCCTCTTGCCAGAGGGGAGAGTCTGAAATAGTTTGTGACTGGGATGGGAGGCATCAGCTGCAATCTCTTCCTCTCCTTCCCCATATGTATGTAATATAATTCCATTAATGCATGTATCAAATTGTACATCTTCCCTCTCCTGTAGTTTTGTGCTTTCTCGTCCCTCTCTTCTCTCCTTCTGGTCCTTTTCTGCAAGTGTTTCTGGCTCAGGAGCTACAGAGTCTGGATCTGTGATTGCAGGCTTCTTGCTGCTCCCTGTGGCTGTTGAAGACAACTTGAAACAAGCGATTAGACCGTTAACTCACTATGAAATTGTTAACTGAGTGAGGAAATCAGTTGAGAAGTAGGGTCATTTTGCCATTATTTCTAATGGAACTGGACTTCTTTTGGCAACCAGAGGAGACACTCCCCACTGTTCATTAGAAAGAAGGCAGGTTTAAGTTAGGGGAGACCATGGTTTTAACATGAGGAGAGTTGTAACAACACCAATTTGTCCAATTAGAGATAAGATTCGAGTCATGTGATAATTTCAGTATTTGCCGTCTTCCTTCCGATCAGGCATGGTGGTTATCGGGCACATTTACAATATACTGAGAAAAAACTGATAAATGTAAGAAAGTACATTTTTTGACCAAGACTATATTTTGTTTAGTATGTATACTATTGCAGATAAAATTGTATGACTAACATTAAATTAAAATGTAGTTTCTTAGGCCACATGTATTGCATTTTCCCTGCTAATTTCAAACCACTATGCTAATAAAGCTAGCAAAACAATGGCTGACAGGTGTGTGGTGGATTTTAACACTTAATTCAAATTTGTTACAGCCATCATCTAAACATACAACTAAGGACTCTTTTTTAATTTTTTGAGCGCACTGTGCAGTCTCTGGGCCCACCAAGCCTTATCTCCATGGTTACCAGCATTCATTTGTCACCACTGTGACCAGTACCCCCCATAGATATGTTGTTCACATGTTGGTGTATGTATCGCCCGTCTTGCAGGCAGAAAAGAGTATGGGCAGTATAATAGGTATAATGAAGAAGTACCAGTCTTGTGGCCCTCTTTAAGCACTAACTGTGACTCTGATTAAGAATATACACAAATTGACACACAGATGTTTTTTTGTAAGACCTTAGGATGCACAAAGATTTTCTTTAATTAGGTACACTGTAGTAGTGTTTATTAAGAATACAGTTAACTAAGTACGTTCTGGTAGACAAATTTACACACATACACACAATTTATCAGACACAGTCGTTACAGAGTGAGAGAAACATTGTTCTTTTACTTCACTATACCTGTTTTTGAAAGAAAACATCTGTTTTTGCTTCTTTGGTCTAACCTTAACAACTCACCCCAGCATATGTTACAACGGGGTCGGTTGTAACAGAGAACACCATGTATTTGACATTAACTCATGAGGACGGAATTCGTGCCATTTGTAGTTAACAAATGTGGGTACTTTGTATAAAAGTTTTAGAAGTCTAGCTAAAAAAAATCAGTGAGTTATACTTGCCGAAGCAAAAATTTCTAACCATACCCGGTCTCCCCTACTTCTGCATTGACTTCACTAGTGAGAGCCGGAGGTTGCCGCTCAACTGCACGCTAGTATTTTTGTAACTAAAGCCTAAAAGGTAACCCTGCATTTCACTTCATGAGATTGTATGTGAGTGTAATAAAACTTCTGAACCAGTAAAATTCCTTGTATTTCAGAGTTTCTGATTAGTTTGCGCTGTTTTGTTGAGCTTACCTTATCAGTGTGTGTTATGTATTTTTTGTTTTCCCCTGTCTAAAGTGTAAATAATGTTTTAAATTATTGATTAAAGGACATATACAGTGTATAAAGTATTATTTGACTTTCTATATTCTATATAGCATATTCTAGTGTATATCACTGTGAAATTTAATGAATAACATCAAAATAATGTGCCCCAAAACAATTTCATAATGCTTATTTAATTCAGTGTCCTTCATTTTAATAATCTCACAGTCAGCCTGGTGGAATTTCATACATTTAAAGCTTGTGAGTTTTGTTACAACAGCCACAATATAAATAACAGTAGACCTGCTGTTGCTGTGTTGCACTGTAGTGTTTGTTTAGTGTTACAAAAAAAAAGGTTTTCCTGAGAGAAAAGTCTATTAATATGTGCATCATGTTTGTCTGTTCAAAGATTACTACATGAAACTGGATGACCTGAACAGAGAAACAGTGCATGGTGCTTATGATATAGTTAATATCATTCTTTCCTATAGATAAAGAGCATGATCCACAATGTGATTATTAAGATTTCTGAATGTTTGAACGGTCAGTTATTGAACAATTTGCTATTCAGAATAAATCATAAATTGTGACATCCAAAATTTTGTGGTTGATTCATTTGAGTTTACAGATGTGTATATAAAGAACAGTTTATATATGAAATGAAATGTGTCTGTTGAAGCAAAGTATTGATAATTGTCAGGTGGATCTAAAATTCACATGGTTGTTGACAGTCAACCAGTCAACAGCGCTTAGTGCTTTTCTATTTTCTTCTCCTAGCCACCTCTACTCTCACATTTGTGAGATATATGGTATAGGAAGTATAGTCCCATTGTTTTCTGTTTCTACCAACTAGTAATACTGTTTATATACTATTTAAAGACAGAGAAGAAATAAAATTTACTTCCATTCTGGATTTTGAATTCAGTGAAAGTGCAGTAGAGCAGATCTCATTTCAGTCACTTCACCATCTCTCTACAGTATTTTAGCCTCACAGGAGCCAGGCTGCAGAATCCGAAGAGTAACAATGAGTTTAACTGCTCTTCTAAACCAGGGGTAGAACATGGCATAAATCACAGGGTTTAGACACGAGTTAAAATAAAACAAAAACAGCACAAAGGATGCAGATGAAGTATTGAGCAAGCTGTCCCCTGCAAGAGACGCACAGTAATATGGGCAGAAACATATTAGGAACACAACTACAAGAACACCAAGAGTCCTGGCTGCTTTCAGCTCAGATTTCTTCGCTGTTAGAGTCACTGAACGTTGGAGTGTGACAGCTGTAATGTGAGAGCGCATGGCACGAGCCTGAGACACAGCCACTACAAACACTCTCATATACAGAAGTATGATGAGAGAAACTGGAACAACAAAGGTCAAAGCAAGGTTAACAGCTTCTGTGATGTGGTTAACTATAAGCAAACACTCTCCATAACAGGAGTTATACCTACCTGCTTGAGTCAGTTCATCTTTTACAAAGAGACAGTTGTAGAAAACAGAACATAACCAACACAGACAAACACAGAGTTTAACTCTTCTCACAGTGATTCTGGTGGTATAATGCAGAGGGTGACAAATAGTAACATATCGGTCAACTGATATGAGCACCATGTCTCCTACTGAGGCAGAGGCAATAATGTACGATACATACATAAACAGAGAACACATGAGGTCACCAAGAAACCAGCAGGATGTTTTTCGGAGGATTTCTCCCGGCATCAGCAGGAGGCCTACAAGAAAGTCTGAGACAGCCAGAGAGAGGAGGAGGATGTTGGTGGGTGTGTGCAGCTGCCTGGAGGGAAAGTGAGAACTATTACACATAGCATCACCAACTGTGGAAAATGGAAAAAGTACAAGTACATTTTCAAAAACTTATTAAGTGAAGGCTCTGCTGAGAAATTGATCTCTGCCTGAAGTGGGAGACTGAGATGATGACAAGCAGGTTGAGAGCCACAGTGAGCAGAGAGATGGAGAACACAAGAGTGTTCAGAAATACAGCTTCGGACTGAGGAAGTGTCGGCTTCCTGCAGGAGGTGTTGAGGAGTTGTGGAAAGCAGAGCTCTGCTCCGTCATCAACCTCCATCAGACAGTGAGAGGAGGAAAAGAGGAGCTGCAGCTCTGGCAGCTTCTGACCAGAACGTTTTATCGTACAGTTGATTTATCTCTTTCTGACACTCAGTTTGTCCCTCCTCTCCTTTCGCTCTCAGTCTCTGTTGGACACTGATGTCCCACCATCATCATCTTCATCACTTTCTCTCCAATCCAATTCCAATTGGTAAAATTGTGTCTTTCTGGTTGAAGAACTGAACAAACAAATAAATTACATCAAACAGTTGTCTTTTGGTATTTTATAAAGGAAGAAACAAACAAGAAGTACTCAGAAAGATTCAGCTGGTTTAGATGTCTTCCACTTAGGGCAGTATCACACATCCTGCACCAAGCTGAGGACGAATTTAACATTTAAAGCACGGAGACTGCTCCCTCACACAGTGGCCTTAAAAACTCTACTTCCAACGGGAAGACAAAACAATTTCACAGATGTTCATACACACACACAAACCCTGGCATGGCCTAGTGGACAGTATCATACCAGAGAAAGTGACTACAAGTACATAATGGTAGATATATGTGATTATTAGCATGCATATAAGATAGATACATTTTCTGCCACTACATTTATCACCCTATTATGCTGCACTATTTTACTTTGTCCCAGTTCAATCTCCTTCCTTCTTTTTCCTTTGACTGACTATATAAATCGTTTTCTACACGTCTGCCTCCTCTATTCCTCTTCTTATTATTGCACTTCAAATCAATTCAGTATTTACACAGAATTTCATTTAATGCCTCTTCAGTGCTAATTTAGGCCAGATGAGATACACAGTCCATTTGTTTACATCAGACAGTGTTCATGCAGAAAACAAGAGGGAATGTCCACTTACGTGAGCGCCAGAAGGGCTGCGTGATGCTTCCGCCCCTCAGACAGGAAACAGCCTACGATCACAAGTAACATCTCCTGTCTCTACAAAACAGGTTAGGAATGTGTAATATTTTGCTGCAATATATTTCTAAGGACTTTTAAAGACTTCATTATGTTGTTCTGACAACGTTTTATGTGTAAAACAGGGGTTTGTTCAGTTGACTTTGAATTAAAGTTTAGCTAGCTCCCGTGTATGTAACTATGTAAATGTAACTAACATGGCGACTTTCCGACGCTGATGTTTGTTTTATTTATGGTCATTGATCCTAAACATGTGCACCTTTCTTTGTATTTGCTAAAGCTAAAGTTTGAAGTACGTTTATTTAAAGGTTGTTGAGTTGAGAATGTGTCAAGTCATTCATCCAAGTCATGTCACTGTGATAATACTGAATATAGTATAGCATATATAACATGTTGGTAAGGTTGAAAAGACATGTATTATTTTTATATAATGTAGGCCTCTGTATTGTTTTCATATTTTGTATTTGAGAAAGTTGTAAAAGTGTGAAACAAGTAGGCTTAGCTAGTAAATAGCAGTAAGTGTGAGTCAATGGACATAAAGTTGTTACTGAGATGTAGAGACAGAGTTCAGTTAAAACTTTATGGATGAAAGATACATTTGTTACAGATTAATAACTCAGCACTCTGAAACTCTTGCTCCAGTCTATGTTTCTAAATTGGTAAGGGGAACATATACACTGAACCGAAGCCCTGTTAATCGGCTTTTCAATGCCTTCTGTGCTTCTGATTGGTTAGTAGTCATTAACTAGGAACTGTGCATGTGCGACTCCCAACAAAGATCTTTTACAAGCGAGAATCATTACTCCATAGCTAAAAGGGTTCAATACACAGGGTGAAAAGATGAGCTGCAGCAATGTGCAGTGTGACAAAAAATATGGTGTTTTTTGAAAATGAAACCATGTAAACTTGTTCTGGTACAACCCCTAAATAATGTTATGAACCTGTAAATGAGGATAATATGACCTCTATAACATTTCTGCCATAACACAAACATGTTTATACCAGCTTAGAAATATATCAAAAATACGATCAATGTTTACTTTGAAGGACACTGAAACCATCTTACATGCCTTCATATCATCATGCCTGGATTACTGCAACAGCCTTTTTACTTGCTTGACCAGGCTTTTAACCAGTACAAAGAAATATGACCACATCACCCCTGTTTTAGCTGCATTTAGAATAGACTTTAGAAATAATATCATAATGATGTGCGGCACAGTGATTAGCACTGTCGCCTCGCAGCCAGAAAGTCATCGGTTCAAACCCCGGTTTCCCCGGCCTTTCTGTGTGGAGTTTGCATGTTCTCTGCGTGGGTTCTCTCTGGGTGCTCTGGCTTCCTCGCACCATCCAAAGACATGCAGGCTAGGTTAATTGGTGACCCTAAATTGAGGCAATTAATGTTATGTAAATGAAAGTATGCAGACTGAGTGACATTATTACATCTAGTGGCCGTATTTGCTGGCTTGTTAAAGAGCGACGCAGGCTGCTTTCCAACGGGCCACCAGTGCCTTGTGTGCGCTGGATTTCAGTTATATTATTAGAACAATAAAGCCTTAAATTGAAAAACCATTTGCCTGATTTTCTAAATGTTTGTATCTGCCCAGCTCTGTGACTGCGATAAACGCCCAACCAGCGCTTTATTGTGTAACTGCGCGCACACAGCCTGGATCATTTAGGTTAATGAAGCAAATGCAGATTACAGAAGTTATGAAGTTATGAATGGAAAATGTAGTGTTCTAAAAAAAAGTAGATTAGTAGAAAAGGTATATTACTGGCCTACAGAAAATATTGGAGTAAAGAGTAAAAGTACAGTTTTAAAAAAGGAACGTGAAAATGTGCCAATTGCGTTTTTTTGTATTTATTTTGCAAATTTGTATAACTTGTAACAAGTTACTACCCACCCTGCAGCAGGAGTCCTCACTGCTGTCTTCAGGTAGGCTATAAGTAACAGCAGCACAAAAGACACGTTATATTGAGACACTTTGCTGCACATGCCTGGAGCGAACTCTTTTTTCCCCCCCCTTTTCAGCACCACCTTTACCTTGCCTACATGATTTTTGTCCGCGTTTCAACCGTTTGATCATGTCTGATGCGGAGTGTGTGATTGATTAATTGATTGATTAATGATTCAAACCGCCTCGGCTATGAGACAACTCTGAAATCGCCAGGAAAAAGTGGGGGGAACAAAACATAGATTTTGAAATGTGGGGGGGACATGGCTCCTACGCGTATGGATATGACCAAGAGGAAGTAGATAGATGATGAACAGAAAGGGCCCAAGGACAGAGCCCTAGGGAACACCGGTAGTGACAGGAGAGAACGGTGATTTGAAATGTCTGAGTTGGATAAACTGAGTGCGGCCAGAGAGATACGATTTAAACCAGTCCAGGGGTGTAGTGATATCAATGGAGACTAATCTGTCATGGAGGATGTTATGAGAGATGGTGTGCAGTCAGATCAAGGAGGATGAGAATAGTTAAATGTCCGGAGTCCCCTGCCATGAGAAGATCATTGGTGATTTTTACCCAAGCTTATTTCTGTGCTATGGCAAGGACGGAGACCAGATTGGAAATGTTCATAAAGGTTATTGTCAGACATGTGTGCATGGACCTGAGATGCAACTGTTTTTTTCAAGGATTTTAGAAAGAAAAGGTAGGTTAGAGATGGGATGGAAGTTGTTGAAATTGTTGGGGTCTGCACCAGGTGAGAGAGGAATGTATAATGATAGTTATTAGGGAAGAGAGAGAGGGTGAGCAGACTTTTATCAAGATGGTAGGAAGAGGGTCAAGCTTACAAGTGATAGGTAGGATTTTGCATAACGTCATTTATTTA
Organism: Micropterus salmoides; assembly: GCF_014851395.1. Taxonomy (NCBI): domain Eukaryota; kingdom Metazoa; phylum Chordata; class Actinopteri; order Centrarchiformes; family Centrarchidae; genus Micropterus; species Micropterus salmoides. Next base: position 28,907,023 of record NW_024040596.1, read on the forward strand.
ATCAACAGAGGTAACTTGAAATTGAACGAAAAAGAGGTGAACTGAAAAATGTGAGAGGTATTAGTAGTCCGTTGCTGGTGAATCGAAAAATGACATTAAGGAGTTACAGTAAGCTGTTGAGTGACGATGAAGCACAAGAGAGTCTAGTGTTTCCTTCACCTGAACTAATCACACATGCATAATAGGTGGTTTTGGCTGTAGAAAGAGTTTCCTTGTAGTTGAGAATGTGGTTTTTGTACAATCTCAAGGTCCGCTGAAAACAGCTACCCCCTGGGGAAATGTTACTGACAGCTGTAATGTGAGAGCGCATGCCACGAGCCTGAGACACAGCCACTACAAACATCATATACAGAATGATGACGAGAGTAACCGAAACAACAAAGGTCAAAACAAGGTTGATAGTATCTATGGATGACTGAGGATTTCTCCCAGCATCAGCAGGAGGCCCACGAAAGAGGATGTTGGTGGGTGTGTGGAGCTGCCTGGAGGGAATCTTTGTAACATTTAAACAGATGAACAAATAACAATTAAACAATAAAAAATAACAAATAAAATTGTTTTCTGATACTACACCACTTTGGCTAAGATTTGATTATGGCTAATGTTAGTATATATTGTGTTCATTAATTCATTAATTTCAGACAATAGTAGGTCTTTTAGTAGGTTGGATCCTATATAGCTTCCCACTAGTACAATAATAATTCCAGTTGGAAAGCAGTTAAATTTTTGTTGTTTTTTTTTATTAATTTCACCAGCTAGGATCACAATCATCAGGGAGTTACTATCTGTAGGTAATACATGTATTAATATTATACTAAAATGGTACTTTGTATTTAATTTTTTGATTTACCAATACACAAATATATTCTAGTTACTCGTCCAGGTTATGGATATTGCATAAGTAGTGCTCCTTCTTCCGCCTGTTTCATTTTACGTCTGTGTTACTAAAGTTATTGTTGTCATTTAAATATTGAGTGTGGGTGATGCTAGTACCTTGCTTGTGGAACAAAGCAGTTCAGAGTTATCTTGTTTTAGAAATGCATCAAATTAAACAAAGTTGCAATCATTGGTCATTTCTGCACTCATTTTCACGCAGCTGAGTCATAGGTAAATAATTCACAAAGTAAACACATATCAAAATAAAAATCAGGACTTGTCCTGCTAGTGGCCTATCTGTTTAACAAAGTTTGGTGGAGTAATCTGGTTTTGAAACTACAGCAACAGTCATTGCATAATATATACTACTTTGCTTGAACAAATTAAGGGAACACTTAAATCACACATCAGATCTTGAGTTCAAAATCTTTACTGTACATTCTTTAATTAACTGAGAACAAGATGACGTGACAACAATCAGTGGAAACCAAAATCACCAACAGACTGAGGGCTGATACATAGCATCTCAGAGGTTCTCAGTTGGATTCAGGTCTGTGGAACATGAGGGCTAGTCAACGGCATCAATGCCTTCATCGACCAGAAAACTGCTTCTCAATCTAGCCACATGAGTCCGAGCGCTGTTCTGCACCAGGAGGAACCCAGAGCCCACTGCACCAGTGTAAGCAACTGTTGTCCTAACTGGACAGATTGATATCCATGAAGTTTATTCATATACAGTACATATATACATATATTTCAGATTGCTGGGTAATGGAGTCCCACTATCATGGTTCTGATATCACCGGATTAGACAGTGTTGCCCATAATATAGCATGTGGCTACCTCGACGTCACACAAACACATGTGACGCCTGGACGTCACACAAACCTACTGTGCAGATACTCCATCCATCCATCCATCGTCAGCCGCTTATCCGTAAAGGGGCGTGAGGGGCTAGAGCCAGTCGCAGCTTACTGTGCAGATACTCTAGGATGATAATAGCACAAGCAAAGTGCTCTGGATGTGTCAACTGGCTCTTGGACCATGACAAATATGGAGACACACCATGTCGAAAGTATAACAAAGTCATTTATTTTTAACAAAAGATAATCAAAAAATTTAAAGAGAACGTGACAACAAAGCATGTTGTGTGAAAATCAGTAAAGTCAGTAGTGATAGGTGTGAGTGAGTGAATGTATGATGTATGTGAAGGTGTTTAAGTGTAGAAATAAAACAATGGAGAACTCAAAACAGCCTCAACCCCGTCCGTTAAGGGGGACGCCTCTGTGATGGAGGGAGAAAGAAGAGAGCCAAACACTACACTACTGCCAGGCTTAAGTAATAAGGTGTTCAGGATTAACTAATGAATGTAAGCACAAGAAAGTTACGCAGGACAGCCCCACAGGCGTCGTCACCGTCCACAGCACAATGTATTGGTAATTGCCAAAACAGTCCTTTTGTACATGAATGCTGTTTCCCTTTTTTCCTTCACAGGCAGATCTCATTTCAGTCACTTCAGAGTCTCTCTACAGTATTTTGGCCTCACAGGAGCCAGGCTGCAGAATCTGAAAAGTAACTATGAGTTTAACTGCTTTTCTAAACCAGGGGTAGAACATGGCATAAATCACACGGCTTAGACATGAGTTACAATAATACAGACAGAGCACAAAGGTTTTTGAAGGACTATCGAGCAAGCTGCCCCCTGCAAGAGCCGCACAGTAATATAGGAAGAAACATATCGTCGCTGTCGGGCACAAACCTTCTATGTCCCAACTCGTGATTTTTCAGGAAATTAAAAAAACCCTGTGTTTTTATTATAATTGAACACGGCATCATTGAGAGTCACGAGCTGTTTTTATACTTTATTGTATTGGTAAAATATTTGTAAAAACCACAGACAGACGTAAAGGGTGACCAATAACACTTTATTTAAAAAAATAAAAATGATAAAATGTGGAGAAAGGAGGTTTCTGCCCGACAGCGACGATATTAGGAACGCAACTCAGATTTCTTTGCTGTTAGAGTCACTGAACGTTGGAGTGTGACAGCTGTAATGTGAGAGTGCATGGCACGAGCCTGAGACACAGCCACTACAAACACTCTCATATACAGAACTATGATGATGACCGTAACTGGAACAATAAAGGTCAAAACAAGGTCAATTGCATCTGTAATATTGTCAGCTACAATCACACACTCTCCGTAGCAGGAATTATACCTCCCTGGTTGAATCAGGTCATCTTTTAGAACTACACTGCAGTAGAAAACAGAACAGAACCAACACAGACAAACACAGAGTTTAACTCTTCTCTCAGTGATTCTGGTGGTATAATGCAGAGGATCATGGATAGCAACATATCGGTCAACTGATATGAGCACCATGTCTCCTACTGAGGCAGCAGGAATAATGTATGATACACAAACAAACACATGAGGTCACCAAGAAACCAGCAGGATGTTTGTCTAAGGATTTCTGCCGGCATCAGCAGAAGGCCCACGAGAAAGTCTGAGACAGCCAGAGAGAGGAGGAGGATGTTGGTGGGTGTGTGTGGAGCTGCCTGGAGGGAAAGAGTAAAGTATCATCACACATAGCATCAGACATTGTGGAAAATGGAAAAAGTACTAGTTAAAAGTACATTTCTGATATCTAACAGGTGAAGGCTGTTGAGAAATTGATCTCTGCCTGACTGAGACTGAGATGATGACAGTGGTCGTTCCCTCTGGCTGGATAAAGTCTGATGTTCCTGATTTTACGCAAATTCCACATGTTACTACAGATGGAGGCTCTCCGCAGCGCCACACAACTTTCTAATTTCTTCCATCTCAGAAAGAAAAAATAAAGGTCAAGTCAAAACAGTGTAGGGAGGCTGATCCAAAATTACCCACACATTTTAATCAGTGTATGATTCGTTAGTATACAGTTCGCCAAATTAATTAATAAGTTCATGTTTGCTGTGTGTGATTCTCAGACAGCTTCTGAGGCGTTCCTGTTCCGGTCCCATTTGCTAGTGAGTTACGTACAAACTGGACGTTGAGCCTCCTGTTTTTCAAACTACACTGAACAAAATTATAAAGGCAACACTTTTGTTTTTGCCCCCATTCATGATGAGCTTAACTCAAAGATCTATGACTTTCTCTATGCGCACAAAAGGCCTATTTCTCCCAAATATTGTTCACAGATCTGTGTTAGTGAGCACTTCTCCTTTACTGAGATAACAGCACCTGTGTTGCTCCCACATGCTCGTTGTTAAAGGTTTGCTGTTTCTGTTCAGTCTTTGTCCGGTCATTGCAGTGTGTTGTATTGTGTAGCCTGACTTGCTCTGTCTCGTTGTGTCATCCTTTTTTCTCTGCTTCCTGGATTATTTCCCCAGGGTGGAAAGTCAAGCATCTCCACTGGAGATGCTTAGGCGATAAACTGTGGTGGGAAACTGCACCCACCACAGCGACCTCCAGCATCCCCACTTCCCCTTTCACCTCGTCGAAAGACTTCTACATGTTAATATGACAGAGGTGAGTTTGGCGTCTGCAGTCTGGCGTACCAATGATGTAGTTTGTATAGGAAACGTCTCGGGTTACGTATGTAACCCTGGTTCCCCGAGAAGGGGAACGAGAGACTGCGTCGGTTACGACACTATGGGAACGCCTCTAGGCGAAGCAGGTCTGAACGTGAATGAAATCACTCCAATCCTATTGGCCTGTTGCTAGAACGGTAAGGTGTGACGGAATAACCGGAGGAGTATAAAGCACACCTGTACACACTCATCATTAGCTTAAACTATGAAGCAGGCGCTTCAGGCGGGGAGAGAGGTGCGGCGGACCGACGCAGTCTCTCGTTCCCCTTCTCGGGGAACCAGGGTTACATACGTAACCCGAGACGTTCCCCTTCGAGGGAACTCGAACTGCGTCGGTTACGACACTATGGGAACGAGATACCCACTAAACCGTGCCGAAAACCCCGCCTGCCCCTGTGTGCAATAAAGTGGCACTACTAAGAGGAGAGCGCACGAGTGCCAGGTGCCGAAGGAAGGTCAAGACTGTAAAACCGAATGAATGTGTGCGGAGTGGCCCAGCCAGCCGCTAAACAACATCCTGCAAGAGGCCCCGGAAAGGAGGGCTCGAGAGGCCGCCTTGCCTCTGGTAGAATGAGCCCTCACAGCCACAGGTGAAGGCAAACCGCGCACCTGATAGGCCAGGGAATAGTCTGAACAATCCAGTTGCTAATAGCATGTTTGGATGCAGGGAGCCCGGCCCTGGGAGACCCAAACACACTAGCAGCTGGTCAGCCTTCCTCCAACGGGAGGACCTCAGAGTGTAAATACTCAGTGCTCTGACAGGGCAGAGCAGATGAAGTCTCCCGTCCTCCGCCGTCACATGAGGTGGAGGATGAAATGCCTGCAGCACTGTGGACCCTGCCGCACAAGAAGGCACTTTAGGGATGTATCCTGAACGAGGGTGCAGGATAGCCCTAATATTCCCCGGGGCAAACTCCAGGCTTGCGGGGAAACCGAAAGCGCTTGGAGCTCCCCCACCCTCCTCAGAGAGGTGATAGCAAGGAGAAAGGCCATCTTGAGGGTCAAGTGCTTAGCCTCAGCTGACTCCAGGGGTTTGAAGGGGGCCTCAGCCAACGCCCCAAGAACCACTGCCAGATCCCAAGTGGGAACCTTGGACCGAGTCGCAGGTCTCATCCTCCGGGCACCACGGAGGAAAGTACAACCAAGGGAAGTTTCCCCAAGAACCCCTCCCTCAGAGGGGTGTGGAAAGATGAAATAGCTGCCACGTACACCTTGAGGGTGGAAGGGGAAAGACCAGCAGAGAACCGGTCCTGGAGGAACTCAAGTACCTGAACCACCGGGCAGGTAACAGGGTCCACCGACCGCTCCCTACACCAAGTGGAGAAAACACTCCACTTCAGGCCGTACATCCTCCGTGTGGACGGGGCCCTGGAGCTCAGGAGGGTCTCGACTGCTCCGGCTGTTAGACCCGCCTCTAGGTACTGTGCCCCCTCAGGGGCCAGACCCACAGTCGCCATATGGCGGGGCAAGGGTGAAGAACCCGGCCCTGCGCCTGGGACAGCAGGTCTCTCCTCAGAGGGACCCGCCACGGCGGGCCGTCCAGGAGCGACATGATGTCCGAGAACCACACCCGGGTTGGCCAGAACGGGGCTACGAGCAGTAGGCCGACATAGTCCTGGCGGACCCGCTCCAGAACCCCGGGAGCAGAGCGACTGGGGGAAAGCGTACAGACGTAGCCTCGACCACGAATGTACCATGGCGTCCAGACCCAACGGGGCTGGAGGAACGAGAGAAACCATAGCGGGCAGTGCGTAGTCTCTTGAGACGCAAACAGATCCACGTCTATGGGGCTCGAACCACTTCGGGGTGAAGTCTCCATTCCCCGGGCCTCAGCCCCTGCCTCAACAGCAGGTCTGCTCCCTGATTCTGCGTCCCCAGGAGATACATCGCCCTGAGCGAAGTAACCTCTGCTGGGACCACAGGAGGATCTGACGCGCCAGTCTGTCCAGAGGGCGCGAGCGCAGACCGCCCTGGTGATTCAGATAGGCCACCACCGCTGTGTTGTTCTCCTCGGAGCGAACCAGGACGTGGTGGCCTTGGAGATCGGGCAGGAAACTCCTTAGAGCCTGGAACACCGCCAACATCTCGAGACAGTTGATATGCCACTCGGATCGATGCACCTGCCAGGATCCCCTTGCAAAGCGGCCGTCCATGACCGCGCCCCAGCCCGTGAGGGAGGCGTCTGTCGAAAGAACCAGCCGGCGACAAGACCCTCCCAGCACGGGCCCCTGGGACAGGAACCAAGTTTCCTTCCAAACTGATAGGGAACGAAGACACTTGTGCGTAACCCAAACCAGACGGAGAGGATTCCCCTCGGGGAAAAACCCTTGTTCCTTAGCCACCACTGCAGGGGTCTCATGTGCAGCAGTCCAGATGGTATTACGCTGGACGCAGCCGCCAGGAGACCCAACACTCGTTGAAAGTGTTTCATAGTGATGGCGTGGCCTAACTTCACCCCTTTCACGGCAGCCAATATGGTGTCGACACGTGCCGGAGACAATTGTGCCCGCATCGTTGTCGAATCCCATGCAACCCCTAGGAACGTAGCCCGTTGGGTGGGCGCCAGCACGCTCGTCTTTGCGTTGAGCCTCAGCCCTAAACGCCGCAGACGAGCCAGAACGACATCTCGATGCCGAACTGCCAACTCTCGAGACTGGGCTAGGATGAGCCAGTCGTCGATGAAGTTGAAATCCGGATGCCCCGGAGCCTCAGCGGGGCCAGTGCTGCATCCATACACTTGGTGAATGTGCTAGGGGAAGTGCCAGGCCGAATGGAAGAACCCGATACTGGTAAGCCACACCCCCGAAGGCAAACCTCAGGAACTTCCTGTGAGAAGGACGGATGGAGACCTGGAAATAGGCGTCCTTTAGATCTATCGTGACGAACCAATCCTCAGATTGGATGTGCGTCACGGTGGCGGGGATGATGAGCATCTTTAACCTGAATCTCCTCAGAGACCGGTTAGAACCCGCAGATCCAAAATAGGGCACGCAGCCCTCCGTCCTTCTTGGGGACTATGAAGTCTCTGTCTGGGGGGGAGACACGTTCCACGGCCCCTTTCCTCAGCAGAGTACAAACTTCCTGTCCCAACACCGGACCTTGCTCCGGGCGGACCACAGTCCAAACCACCCCCTCTCTTCTGTTGAATTTGGAGGGCGGGTTTTGAACTGTAGTCGATACCCATCTATGGCAGTGCGCAGGACCCGCGGAGAAATGTTCGTCAGGCTCCGCCAAGCGTCTGCAAAGTCTGCCAACGGAACCAGCCCCTCGGGGCTGGTGGTCGGTGTCTCGTGTGATCTTCTGGTGGACCCCTGAAGCCCCAGAACGGCAGGGGGGAGCCGCCGAAGATCCACGGTGAGTGAGTCGGGATGCCGTCCGTCTGCAGACCCTCGGGGCAGGCAGTACGGCGCGGACTCGGTGGTGGCAGGTGCGTCCTGAACGTGTAAACGGCGGGATAACATCACCTGTTGCCACGGCGGAGGGGACCTCGGTCGGCCTCCGGGGGGGGTGGGGGGGTGCGGGAGGGGAGAAAGACTCCCCTACCCCGGTCTTCCCTGAGCTCCGTCGGGACTGGATGACGGTCCTCAGATCGCGTCTCTCAGACGGCTGAGGGTGAGAGCGCCGTCTCGCTGCCCCAGCTCCTCGGGGGGCCCCCGAGAAGCGACACTCTGCTTCCCTCCTCTCCGTAGGAGCTCGTAGAGGGAAGGGACCTACGCCTGGCAGCCTCAGCTGCCTTGGGTCCAGACCGGCGAGGGAGGTACTGGCGGAACGCTTCGTGGTTCTGCGAAGCTCCGCCAGATCTTCCTCGGAGGGACCCCCCCTCTGAACCATCTCCTGTAGCAGGTTGGCTTGGTAGGCTTGAAGCACCGTGGTGTGCAAGCTCGCACCTGCCTGGCCCGCTGCCATGTACGCCTTCCCCACAAGCGTGGATGTGGTGCGACATGGTTTGGATGGTAATGCCGGCTTCTCCAGGGAGGACGCAAGTCGAGGGGAGAGATAGCTCGCAAGCTCATCCTCCACCCGAGGCATCCTCCCATAACCACGGTCCCTAACCCCCATCACATTACTGTAGTTCAGTGATCGGGGTGTGGAAAGCCATGTAGAGAAGGGTCTGCCCCATGATTTACTCATCATGTAAATCAGGAAAGAATGGCAGAGACCGGCGTGGAGGTGGCGTGTGGTGCTTAAGAAACCTTTCATCAAGCTACCACTAGCCTGTGGTGTCTGCTCCTCCTGTGGCCAGTTGATGTTGAGCTTAGCCACGGCTCTAGTCACCACCTCCAGCAGCACGTCATAGTCGGGCGCGGCCAGATGACGCCGCCCCGACACCCGGAAGTCATCGTCCACTGCGCTGAGCACGTCCGCCTCCTCGGAGTCGGATTGCTGCAGCGTCTCCGGATCCAAAACCGCGAGCGGGAGAAGCCGAAAACGGGCTCCCGAACGAGGAAAGGAAGCGTCGGAGCCAGCGGATGAAGGTCGGGAAAAAGCCTCAGCCGTCCCGAAATCCTCCGACAGATCACGCTGTGAACCCCCATGAGTGAAGCCGCAGGGCCCGCGCCACGGGGAAAACACATCCAGCCATCCTCGGAAAAAGAGAGCCATGCGGGACCTCAGTACCCGCACGGAAAGGGCTTCGCAACGGGCGCAGGCAGCCCCCTCGAGAGCTGCCCGGCGTGCTCCATCCCCAAACATGAGACACACATCTCATGAGAATCTCCATCCGTGATGTACCGAGGGCAAGAAAAAACACACCTTCTGTACATCTGGTTGCCGGACATGCTGGTAGACTTCTTCTTCAGGTAAGACACACTGCTTGTAGGACTGGAGCTTTCTTCAAACAACATACAGAGCGCCTGCTGAATAAAAAAAAGCTAATGATGAGTGTGTACAGGTGTGCTTTATACTCCTCCGGTTATTCCGTCACACCTTACCGTTCTAGCAACAGGCCAATAGGATTGGAGTGATTTCATTCACGTTCAGACCTGCTTCGCCTAGAGGCGTTCCCATAGTGTCGTAACCGACGCAGTTCGAGTTCCCTCGAAGGGGAACCTTCCTTCCAACCATGTACGGACCAGAAAACCTAGCGGTCATGGCAGAACCGGGATTGGGTAGCAAAACTAACACATCGCCGGGCTGAAACTGCCGTTCCACCACACTCAAAACATCTCTTCATATACCTTTGAGCTTGAGAAAGTGATTTCCTAGAGCACCTTGTGTTAAGGTTTGAGAAGCAGGGTATGATAACCACCTGAGGTAACTGTTATTTGACATTAATTACTTTTATAAACCTGTTGCTAGCATGTATGTGTTTTAAATTGTAGGTTGTCAGCTACTGTTTTCCCTCGGTTAAAGTAGGATTTGAACAATTATTAATCGTAATTAGTACACTCTGGCTGCGGTGCCTCCATGTGGCATTCTCCCAGTTGGGTATGCTTGTATTTTAGATATAACCGACTGGTCTATCTGGTGTTTGATTTAGCTTGTTGTTTTTTTCCTTTTCAGTGGTTCTAGTGGTCTGCTTGTGGTGGAGGTTAGACATGCAAGTGTGGGTCCCTTCACTGATTGTAGTGCTAACAGCATTGGGGTTTGCAGTGACTATCAATTGCATTGGGCACGTGCAGTGGGTAGGTTGGTGCACACCTGGAGCACACCCTTGGTTAGATTGCCTCTCCTCAGCTGGCTGTGGCCCACTGCTGCTTTTTGTTTCTTCAATAATATGCAGCAATAACTGGGAGTGTGTTTTGTTAAAAAAAATTGACAGATGTTTGCCTAAATTGTATTAAACTTCTATATTCTACTGTAATTTGATAAGTTATTTGCATAACTAATGACCATTTGCTTACAGTTGGCACTGTCACTGCTGTTAAATTTGGCCTTTAGGACTAATTTTGTTTTTGATCTTTCCATCTTTATGTTCATTATGGTTGTTAAAAAATAATATCTGCAGTATTAACAGCGTAATGTAATTCGTTACTTTCCACCTCTGTGATCAAATACATTATTATTGTTGCTATTACTATATTAAACTTACCGCACGCACACACACACACACACACACTGATGGTGACATGGACTTAGTTTCACATTTCACACCCATTCTCCATTCACTCCACTGGCTTCTGTTTCTCCTAGGACTGAATATAAGGTCTCCCATCTCACCCAACAGTGCATCTATGGAAATGCCCCCCCCCCCCCCTGAAAGAACTACTCTCCCCTGTAACTGCAACACAATCCCTCTGCTCATCAGACTCAAACCACCTCCTTCTCCCCAGGACAAAGCTCAGGACCATGGGTGATCAGGCTTTCTGTTCTGCTGCTCCTCGGATCTCGAATGCCATCCCTGACTATCTAAGGGGATCCCCAGGGCACCTCAGACTACTGAGACTTTTAAAAAGGACTAAAAACATTTCTTTTTAGCAGAACGTATGAGGTAAGTTTAATTAACCCTGCAAGCTGTTGCATTATCTATTTGTATTTTATATTGATGTTTTTACCTTGCTTTTATGATCTTAACTGTAGCACTTTGAGATTTGCTTCAAGTGTAAAGTGCATTACAAATAAAATGTATTATTATTATTATTTGAGGGAGGGCTGTCTTTATCATGTAAAGATCTATCAGCATACAACAAACTAACAGAATGGATAGTTATTAGATGAGGAGCCTTCCATCAAAACTCTGAAGTTACTGTTTAAGGCAGGACACATTTTCATA